>NC_133932.1:101955826-102110826 GCF_031877795.1 Strix aluco | reverse complement strand
TGCAAGATACTCTGGAAAGCAGCAGTCTTTTGAGACAGGCCTACACCACCAACTTCATCATCAACCTCCTTCTCCTCTTCATTAATATTGCCACATTCTCTTCGTAGAATAACTACCTGACCCCAAGCCAGGTTTCCCTGTTCAGTACCAGATTCACACGATGAAAATTCAGAAGAACAAGCTTTCTTATTTTCCTTCTCCAGCTTTTTTTTTTTTTCATCAGAAGACAACTGGTAAGCAGCCTTATACTGAGATGTCCCAGTCTCAGTATAGTTCTCAGAATGAAGCTTTAAAAAAGGTATCATCACCTTATTATTTTAATGAGTAATATCAAGAACAGGTTTTTGGTTTTTCTTCTTTTTTTCTTTTCTTTTTCTTTTTTCTTTCTTTCTTTTGGAGCCTAGGACAAGTGTTGTATCCCAAGATGACTGGATAGAAAGGGAGATGAGTATTGCAAGGATGAAGTGAACCTGATGCATAATTGCTCCCTGATAAAGATATTAGGGCTAGTCAGCAAGAGGACTCTGAGGGAGATAGCTTGACTGTCCAGCTGTGATGGACAAGTTGTCCAAAGGCTTTCTGTGTGCTTTCACTGAAGTTGAGTAATGCTCGGGTCAGGGACTGCAGACAACATCAATCAGATAAACAAAAGTTTAGTCACACAGACGAGCTGTGGGAGACTGAAATGTCATATGACTGCCTCAAAGCTTGCTTGTGTCTGTGCAAACCTCCAAGAGAAGCTGCTGCGGCCTGTGAATTGCTCTGGGGAGTGTCTCCCAGAGAAGCGGGAGTGTATTGAAGGATGCACCCTCCCACTTTTTTGCGGTTGCATTGTCCGGACTCTTTACACAAGCGTCAAAGGGGCAGAAGTGTACTGAGCTGGCCCCATCCTGTAGCCATTTGTGGCCCCGTTGTGTAGGCCAGACCCCATGCATGCATTGTCAATTAACTGATAAGAGGCAAAGGTTCCTGCCCTGAAGCCAGATGCAACAAAACCTGTGGGACCATAGGAAAAAAAAAACCTAAACCTGAGCAGATATGCTAATCAGCGGATATGATGAACTTAAAAAGGCAGCAGAAAATTTTGCTCAGTGTGGAACATCCACCATCGAAACCAGATCCGAGTGCACCCACCACTGAAGAACTGAAGCCTGAGGACCAACGGGACGCCACTGGATCCATGGTGGTGACTGTTCTTGCAGCCCTATCCCGCATCGTTGCTTTATTTCTGTCTTTTCCTTCCATTCTGTCCTATTGTTACCCCTCTTCACTTTTTTAATAATAAAAACCTGTTTTGGGATACGGCATTTGACCTTGTTTGTGTCTTAATCTCTCTCTTGGGATCATATTGAAACCTCCCCCGACACTGGATCAGGACACGAGCCAGCATGAACTATGACTTCAAAGGTGACAATCATGTCACATACTTGAGCCATCTCAGAGTTGGACTGCTGAACTAAGCAAGCTCTCTGGACACCTTCAAAAGTTAGCAGAAAATGCGTGAACTGAATCAGTCATATACAGTGTTCCACGTATAGGAGAAACTGAGTTTTTCAACACCAGCCTAAGATTAGACAGTCGTGCTAAATCTGTAAGATACATGTGAAATAAGATGGTTGCTTTAGATTCTGAGAAATTAACAAAACCCTGAAAAATACTCTTCAAAAAGTTTTATGTAATTGGTAAAGATTCAAAAAAGTATTTTATATGATCAAATTAACACATAATATTTTATTTAGAGAAAAAAAGAGTTCTTCATTAATTCTAAATTATTTTTCACTACCTCTACATTTTCTAATGTTTTTAATTTACATCTTTAGTTCTGAAAAGTAAAAAAATGAATAATTTTCTATACATCAGAAGCATTAGCTATGAACTGAAAATATCACATGAAAGAAATAAAGCAAAGATGATAACTATAAGTTGCTTCTCTAAGTGTAAATTGCTGTATAAGTACTTTTTCATCTCAGATGTTTTTGTTTTTTAAGATACAGAGCACAGCAATTTATCCTAAACCAAGAGTCACATATTCCACACTCTTTTAGAGCAAGTTTGTAAAACATAGAAACAAAGAAAGGGTTCAATAACCATTACTGAGATAGCCAAAGCAAGAAGTAGTGGCACTATTCAAGATAGAAATAAATAATTTTTTTACTGGTTTTGAAGATAAAGATGAATTGAAATAGACTGTGAGGGAGAGGGGCAGAACAACTGGGGATTTCTCACCTATCCGGAACAGTTTGACAGACATGATCCTGCTTTAGGTCTTGGGGATGGAAAAAATAACTGGTCAAGATCACATCTAATCTTTGTTTTTTGTTATTCTAATTTTAATAAGAGGTAAGTAAAAACTTTCCTGTCCTCTTCTTCATCCCTCCCCTCCTCCCTAAACATTCATATTCCTGAAATGTGTTCTTCCAGTGCCTGGATTGGATATTTAAGCTCAAAAGATTAGACACACAATGGAAAAGTCAAGAGTTAAATATGGATAAGAAACCATTAATAGACTCTCAAACAGTGGCTGAATGGACAATTAATTTCTGAAATTATTTTCACTGAGCAAACATCCAGGCACTGTTTGGTGTACTGGATTGACTGGGATGAGAAGTCAAGGTGGCCTGACTGAGCTATAGGCTAATAGCTAATAGCAAACATTCATATTCACTGTGATGGTAGGAACAGATGAAACATCAGAAACCAAAAGAAGCCACTTGAAAGTACCATGTGTATTTCTTTGACCTCTGTGTAGTAGTAAGTCAAGAATCCGCAGTGGCATATTTAGATATCAAATAATCACATTCAGTCACCGTTTACAATACAAGAGTCAGTTGAGAACATACACTGCTGCCTGCACAGAGTCTGACAGCTTTAGCACCTCTTATCTAGCCCTCTGTTCCTGGCTTGCAACGTGAGAATTTAAAGATGGAAGAGATACTGCTTGGATCATCTAATTTGTCTGCACTCATTACAAATTTCCTTTTCTGTCTCTGAAATCACTCAGTCCATTTTAAAAAGGGAATATTTGAAGCACTGAGGTTTATCAAGGAGACTAAAGGAGACTAAAGAAACATCCCTCAGTAGTTGTAATCATTCAGTTCTGCATCTTTCCCTTTAAACTAACCAGCAGAGCTCATTCTTGCTCAGGTGAGGAATTGATGATTATATGATTTTATTTTTCAACAGTGTAGCCACATCTGTTACCTTTTATAGGTATTTATATACTTAATTTTATGTAAATTATAGTTTATTTATATGTATGAACTGTAAATACATATTATATAGGTTTCTATATAAATGGAAGGTTAAATATAAATCTAGCGTCATAACTTAATAGGTATGCTGGATCATTTTTTTCCAGATAGCCAGACTAACATTAATAGCTTTCCACATCTTATACTTTGAACAGACCATCTGATATTTTGAGTGCCAGTTTGCATATCTGGAAGGTTATGGTCAGGACAAAATGCTGAGTAATGGTTCTTTTATCACTACTGATCAAGCTTTCAGCAATGACTCTTGTAAGGTGGTATACACTTTCTCCTTTCTTGATCTGATGTCTTCTGGAAATACAATGACAATCTGAGGAAGGAAGGAAGGAAGGAAGGAAGGAAGGAAGGAAGGAAGGAAGGAAGGAAGGAAGGAAGGAAGGAAGGAAGGAAGGAAGGAAGGAAGGAAGGAAGGAAGGAAGGAAGGAAGGAAGGAAGGAAGGAAGGAAGGAAGGAAGGAAGGAAGGAAGGAGGAAGGAAGGAAGGAAGGAAGGAAGGAAGGAAGGAAGGAAGGAAGGAAGGAAGGAAGGAAGGAAGGAAGGAAGGAAGGAAGGAATATACAACTTAAGTAATGTAGAATTTTTTGCATTAGATCTATGTGATAAAGATGAAAATTTGTTTTATTATCCTGCATTAACAATTTTCCACACAAAAAAATCTAATATTTTGAACCATGTTCTCTTATTTATTGTTACCATTAGTAGTTTGTGTAAAATACAACTTTTTAAACATTTTTTGGACAAAATATACATTTTTAAGGAAGCCGCTATCAATAATATTTTGATGCTTATTGCTTTAATTTTCTTAACATTAATTATCTCATGTCTAAATGTTTCAGAGATGTAAATAACTAAAAAATTACTAATTATTGGTGATTTTCTGCTTCTACAAATTTCTTCCTTATTTTATGGGCTTATTTTTTCATCAGTTATTTATTCTTGCCAGTACATATGAGTACTTCAGACAAAAAGAGCAAAGAGACAAAAAGACTAATATGCTAGTTACAAGGTCAAATAAATGGGTGAAAATATGTGTTTTCTGATAAGCAGCTGCACAAAACACTCTTACCTTAGAACTGTTCATATGGAACTAATGGGCAAGTGTTTCTAGTAAGTAAGTTCAGTACAGTTCTGTTGACTTCTGTGGCTGGGAACACATAAATTTTTTAACCCCATCTTTACAGTATAGAAACAGTGGTGCAATGTGCACACACTGATAATTCAGATTTGACTGCATATGCCAGTGTCATTCTTGGAAGTGCTGAGAGGTTTAGTGTGGGCCTTTTAACCATCTTCATGTTAATCACCTCAGATACTGTCCCACAGAAATACCTATGAATGCCTGTCTCACATAGAACTGTGGTTCTGAGAGCACAGTTAAGAAGCTTAGAGTGCTTCAGAGGGTATGTTTTATCATTTAGACCTCACTGTTCACTTCAAGGCTTGTGGATGTATGGTTGCATAACATATACAGGTCCATCAGCTCTAGACTTCTTCTTGCTTTTTTTATCCATTCAGTTAATGGGGCAGATTGTGGGAATTAGCTGTTCTTGGATATGTCAAAGCCTGTCTTGACTGAAGAGAACCTGGGAGAATCAGGAGTTGAAGAGCATAAGGAAGAGACATTTAAGGAAGACTCAGAGGATAAGGTTTATTTTAGTCTGCCTTAAAAAATGTCAGGTGCTAGAAATTTTCAACAAAAAAAGCCTTTCATACTTTATGCACACATTCCCAAATCTTGTACCTAATAACAAACTTTTAAACTTGCTACACAAAACACTTTCTCTGTTAGTTATTGTAATTTTAATAGTTT
The DNA here is from genome assembly GCF_031877795.1 of Strix aluco. Taxonomy (NCBI): domain Eukaryota; kingdom Metazoa; phylum Chordata; class Aves; order Strigiformes; family Strigidae; genus Strix; species Strix aluco. Next base: position 102,105,748 of record NC_133932.1, on the reverse strand, counting down.
GTTGTGTTTATGGATATCTCTGATAATAAGATTTAAATGTTTAACTTAATGACAAGGATTTAAAAGCTTCCACTGCACTGGAAAAAATCCTGTAATAACTTCACACAGACAGTTAAAACTATAAAACAGACTTTTTGATAAAAACTTGCTTCAGAATCAATGCTTTAACAAAGTCCATAAAGTCACTTTGCTCCTCTTTCCCCAAGAGAATGATGAATGAAAAGTCACTTTGAATTCTGCTCTTTTGTATTCCCTATCACTAATCAGCAAATGGAGTCAATCTAAATTAGCTATTCATGAACAGCTATTCCAGAATAACTATTCCTGAACAAACACATGTGAAACATTTCTTATTCTAGAATAGCTGTACTTTATTTCTACTTGAAATAATCTGCCTTTGATCTAAATGGGAACAAATCACTCATGCTGAAATAAAGTCTATGGCTTAGACTGTTTGAAAATTGTTACTGAGCTTTACAACTTAATGGGAAACATCTTTAAACATAAACATGTTAATATTGCAATAGCTGTAGGTGGTGTATTAGCCCAATAACAAACAGATCCAAAGCAGTGAAAAGGTTCAAAGCTGGAGAGCTGTTATAGCATACACAGTTTCTAATCAATGTAAATGAGTTCAAACTGTGGTCTGGGAATGATAGTCAGAATGTAAAAGAAAGGAAAAAGGAACAAATTTCAGCCTCTAAACCAGGACATTCAGTTTTACAGACTTTACCAGGCCCTAAACCCAGTGAAGCCAATGAACATCTGTATAAAGAATGTCAAAGCTGTATCATTTGTTGTACAAGATTAATTCAGAACATATTGGACCTACCACAAGACACCTTCCTTAGTCTGGCTTTTTTAATTGCAATTTCAAACAACCAAGTTGAACTAAAGCTGTCATTTTTCATGTTTACATTCATTGCTGGTGGCTTACAAAAAGGGGCAATATTTCTTAAGTCACCCATATAACTCTCTTTTTCTCCAAGTATGTGGAATAATATCAGAATTACACTATTGATACTTTTAAAAGAAACCATTAAAAATATTGGAACAAGAAGAATATCTGAACTTTACCTATTCTAGGGTGTTAAAAATCAATCAAAGAGATGCCTGATTAATTAGATTTGTAAATTTCCTTTAACATTGGCTGTCTTTGTGACTAATCTATGTCCAGTTAGCAACAGGAAGTCTGTGAAGTTAAGATTATTTTCCTTAAAATAAAATAAAATAATAAAAAAAAGGCCTTAATTTCAGAAAACAAAATTGCTCTCATTTGCATAATCATCCCTCTAGGTAGTCAGCTATTACTTCTAACTGTGGAACCACATTATGCCTTAGTAATACAAATACTTATTTTCTTGATTTGGAAGTCCTCTGATTGCAACTACCAAAGCCTGTCTCTGTTAGCTCAAGAGCTGGCATCACTTCATATTGCCCTGCAATTTGATTCTCCTCTCAAGAAATAGCTTGGAACCTTCTAAATTACTTGAACTTTTTTATTATTATTTCAAAGCATTAAAACTGTACCTGATTAAACTGATCTGTTACAAAAGAGCTGTTACCTTTTGTGTTTGACCTCTCCTTGTTGTACTGTCACTTTAAAACATATCCATATATTATAAGAGATAATAGCCCCAAGGTAGAACAATATTGGAAAGATCTATGCTTATCAAACTACAGTAAAACAAGGAAAATTAGCTACTGTTTACATAAAAGAAATTGGATTAAGAGATTTGATATGGTCCATTTTGTTTAGAGAAAGCAGTTACTGAGAAATAAAGCAAGTGAAGTTCAAAAGCAACGAAAACAAAGGCAGAGAGAGTTCCAACAATTTAAAATATCAGATTTAAAACCAAAAAAATCCCATAAACTTTTGTGAAGTTAAGTTTTGCATTTGAAGCTGATGCAGTATTTGAAGAACATTAGAAAGCTAAAGGCTTGGGGTATTCATCAATAAATATACCTTTTGGCCTTTCTGAAGTTTAATCTCTGACTATTTGGTTATTTTCTTTAGTAATCTCTGTGTTAGATAGAACTTGCAAAGAAATAATCAGAATTCCTTAATGGATGTGATGAAAGAATGGAGGAAGAAAGGCATTATATTAAATAGTAGGTGGTGTAATTTTCAGTAAGAATGAACTACCTTTCTCCCTCAGATACCACCACTCACTAGGATCTTTCAGAGTCCACAGACAGAATGCAGACAGCATGCAGTGTGATAGATACCCTTCTACCCATAAGAGGGCCACTGCTATTAGTTTAAAGTTTATTGCCCCTGACAGCAATGCATCTGATTAAGCTCATGGAAAGTTTTTGAGAGTAAACTTAAAACTTTTTTTTGTTCCTCCAACTTTTACATTACTTCATTTGTATTAACATTACAGTCTTTTTGCCCAAAGCCTTTATGTAAGCATACTGGTTTTATTAAGGTGTTGGTTTTCGGGTTTGTATTTTTTTTTTCCCCCCATAATACATACTTTCATCACCTCAAAATTGCATAAATGTGTAAAAAGTAACTAGGAAAAATCTGTCCAAACAACAAGAGTTAAAATGGTTTATGGGAAAAATGAAATAACCTATGTGGATGCATCTCTAGTCTTTACTTTATCCTAACAAATCAGAATTACAAAAGCCTATATAGCCCAGTGCATGACAGTCATGATTTCAAAGATTACAAAGTGCTGGAGGAAAGCCTACTTAGTCCTCTTCAGGAAGACTGAGCAGGCTGCAAAAGACAGAACAACCTGCAGAGCAGACTTCCCTTCAGACCTACATCCACATCTGAGAGGTACATGTTTCTGCGTGCTCTTCCACCACAGTAAGAGAAGGGTAATAACTGGAGTAATTTCTCTGTCTTATTGATCTATGCCATATTATAAACTCCATGGAACTTCTGAAGTGTTGCTGAGTTGCAGGTCAAAAAACCATCATCCAGTAATTTCACTCTATTTAAATTAGCTCTTACACAATTAGCTGTTATTTTTGCAGTGGTTTTCTTGCCTTTAATGAAGAAAACTTAAACTGCAGAATCTGTACTTAAATCTGAGTCCTACTTCCTTCAGAATTCCTAGCTATCATGTCAATGCAGACATTTAATCTCTAGGAATAATTGGGATAAAATCTGAAATATGTCCTGTTTTAGACCAACTCCGAAAAAAGCAATTGATAGCAGTGCCATGGACCAACTGATATAGAATTAGATCCATAATGAACCTTTTTGAAAAGCTATGGTTTTCTTCTGCTGAACCTTTTTTTTTTTTTTTTTTCCTTTTCTTCTAAAATAACACAGAAACCCTCCCAAATTATCATACAGAAGTTTCTATGTAAACCATTGCTGAAAAAGTACATTATTTTGTATTCCACTGTTCCAATGCATGGTTAGTTACATGATAAGATTTTAAAAAATAATAAGAAGTACATTCTCAATTACATTTTAGCTCCATGTATATGCATTTTAACTTACAAAGGTTAAGATGACAATATATTTGGGTTTGATTTGTTATGTGTTGATAGGAAAATCATAAAAACATTATTTTGGCTTGACAGAAATTGGAAACTCAAAAATTTCCAGCAGTTTATTTACTCATACATTACACCAAAGCTAACTAGAGAAATGGTATTATATGTATCTTAGCCAAAAAAACCAACACCTCTTGATCTATTTGGATTAAAAAGGACACACCACAGGGTCCTTATATAGAGATATTCCCCAAGCTTTTGTGAGCCAAATCAGTCTCAGTGAAGGAAGGATTGTGCATAGCTAATCTTCTCCATGAAATTTTATTCTGGGTTCTTCTGTTAGCAGCTCACTTAAAATACAACTCATCAGGCTGCAACACATCTTTATATAACAAGACACAGTCTGCATTTGTGCTCCTGGTCTCTGCACATAGGTAACAGGGTACTCACGAGATCTTGAAAATTTTGTGTGATAATAGGAAAGGAAAAGAAAATATAAAGTTGAACCTGAAACTGATAGGGAATGCAGAGTTACCAGTCTTGCGCACTACACTTACCAGCAGGAAAAGGATTTTGTGCCAACCTAATTAGACAATAGAGTAACTACAAGCCTTCGTACTAATGTATACTTGGAAGTATATTTCTGACTAAAAAAGGAAAGTAAAGCACTTAATTTTTCAACCTTTTCACATTTATGTGTAAATTATTAATGAATATAGAAGTCAGGTTCATAATTTCCTACTACTTTTAAGCAAAATAGATAGGATTTGAAAAAGAAAGTGTTTAAACAAGATTTAAATAATTCTTTAGCAATTTTTTCTCCCATTGTCTATAACTATAAAGAAGTCATTTGACAAAGTGGATTGTGTTTAAGTTTATGAGCAAGATTAGACATAATCAAATGATTATATATAAAACATTCTATGTATAACCACTTTATTGAAATCTCTTTCAAAATTGTGGACTTGTCCCCAGTCTCCCCATCCCCCCATCCCCCACAATAGGCTCATTATTAATTAGGGATTCAGAAATATGTTTTGCTTTTAAGTGGAAAAATGAATGCAATTAATGAAGGACCTTAGGATAGGAATAAGAAAAAAGAAAATAGTTTGATATGATAACAAACTCTTTGTTTTTCCAGGAAAAAACAAGGAGCTTGCCATGTATTCCAGGAATGGTACTACAGTCTGTTACAAACAGATGGATCCCTGTTGGTTAGATGAAAATTTTGATGCCTACATATGTAAGGATGATATTGATTTTTGTGTACCACTGAATTAATTAGCAAAAATAATAAAGTATTGCTTTACTATTATCAGCAGTCATGAGGTCTTCTAAACTAAGTAAATTTCTGCAATTAATTGTATGAGATATTCAGGGAATCTCCTTAATAAACACTCAAAATTATTATGAAAAACAATATTTACCCCCTTGTACTACTGCTGTGAAACAGAATAATAAATTGGAACAGGTTGCAGTTCACTAGGTGAGGTAGACTGAAAATCCATTAGATTAATTACTTCTCATAAGTATAATTATGTTTACAGTATGCTACATTTCTAGATGTCTAATGGGCTTCAAAGAAGTGCAAGGTATAATTAAAAACTTTATCTGGGAAGGCAAATCACTAAGCTTAAAAAGAAAAATTTTTCCAGCCAAGACAGGCAACAGCAGGCTTCATTTTCCCTAATTTGTAACTGTGTTATCTAAATAAAGAGCTTACATTCTGTAAACCATAGCTAACAGTGAAATCACACTATGGTTTAACAGTGAAAAAAATGTGTTTGAGAAAATCTATAATCCTCTAAAGCAAACAGTTTCTTAGTGGGTCTAAACTGAGGGTGCTATTGTTGTTTATACTGAGTAAATATCTGGTTCAGAAGTTTTAGCCAACTGAAAGTGCAATGACATACATTATTGAGTTTATATATAGTGAGCAGTCATGAAGAGTAGATAGACTTGCATTGAAGGACAAAGTGTAAGTTTGATTAATCCTGAAAATTGATTTAAAATAGCAGAAAACATAAAACAGAGACAGAAGAGAGTCTGAGAGGTCATCTATAGAAGGAGGCTTACTATGCCTTAAATCTGAGGTTTAAAAGTTCATAATCTGAGTTACATATGCTAAATTCCCTCTGTAATTAGCAGAATGACATATATACTCACAATACTTTATATTCTAAGAAAAAATAATCAGGTAGATAATATGTATCTATCCCCATCTCATTAAACCTCTTTCTCCTCAGGGTGACTATCTAATGTATTTTAGATATCTAACATTAAAAAGAAGATGAATCTCACCTCTAAAAATTATATCTTTATCATACTGCTGACATAATATGTCAAAATATTTTTTATCAGATATTTGTCTAAACTTTCCTTACAAATTTCCATTTCTTTCTAACTTGTAATGATGGCATAATGGTTCCAGTAACCTGTAATCCTAGACAAATCTGTTTTGTTTCTTTAGCTCTGTCCACTGGGAAGTATCATTTCAAGATTCTGGTGTACTTAGATGCACTCACACATAAAGACTACAAAATCTTTCTCAGAAATCTGTTCTATAATAGTTTTAGTCTCCCATTGACACTCTCTTTTCATAGCATCTAACCTAACATCCTTATAGTGTGCAATTCTCTACATGTTACATATCTGATCAATACACTTCACTAGATGAAGCTGGAGTTCAGCTCATTAGATGTAGTTTGAGATAGAACACCTTTGTGTACAGTGACAGATGATATTATCAGCTCTATCCCCACCTGAATTTCATCATACTTGATACCTGAAATCACAGTGGAGTCACTGCCTCTTTCTAGAAAAATGTGACAGGAAATGGGAAAGCCTGACTTCCCATGCAGACTACTGTGTAAGGATCTACATCTAAATTATGAGATCCAGGAACACTTCACCAGGAAACAGTGATTACAACAAAAGGATCCTTAGTATTTTCAAAGGAAATTTGTTCCTCTCTGCACACTTCCTTCTCCATCCCAGGTCTCCTTATACTGGTTTGTACTGGAAGAGACACCAAGTGAAAGGGCAAGAAAGCTCCAGCTGGTGCACTGATGTAGAAGACTGGATGGAGAAGTTGAACTGTAGGACACATCACAGATCATATTACTCCTGCAGTTAGACACAACCTTCTAAGTTTATTTTAAGATCTTTGCAACTGCAAATAGAAAAGGACACCTGCAAAATGATCAAACACTTTCCTAGAACTGTCAAACAAGATCTTACTGATTTGCAATTTTAAGTCTTGGAACAAAACCTAGAATAATCCAAGGAGCAGGATCGGGAATCCTAGGTCTCATTATGCCAAACCAAACTTTAATCAACATACTATTTTTCAGCCACAGTCACAAATACAGTGATATTTCTGAATGTAATCCATGTAATCTCATATTTTAGCTTGACCATAACTAAATCTTGGGTCTCATGTAGAAACTTCTGAAGTTGCATAGTTACTTGTGTTTTTATTCACTTTTTTTGTTTATTTTCAGTTGAGATTCCTAGTTCCCCTTACAGAATACTGCTTTAAAAGGAGGTTAGAGGTGAGGTATTTGTTGAGGAAAAAAAAAAAAAAAACCAAAAACAAACGAGAAGCAACTTCTTTTTTTTTCCTATACAAATATTTAACAAATGACTGAAAAAAAGCAGACTGAATAAAAAATTTAAAACAAAAATAAATAAAGAAAGACCAATTCATGTGGCTTTTATTTCTAAGCTTATCACTATTATTTCTCACTCCTTACTCTTTAGTGGGAGTATGATAACATTCAATGAGTTTATTGGTATTATAATCAGTCCATTCTCTTGTTTAGAGCTGCTGAATGTGTTTATACTCTGAAAATAAATTTATCAATTTAATTTAACTAGAGACAAAACAGGCCATTGATGTTGCTCCTTCTCATAAAATTGTCTGTTAGTAACAGTCTAAATTGACAAGTAATTGACCTCCTTGTGTCCTTCTCAGGAAAAATGTGAAAACTGACTTAACCAGGTTAAGATACGCAATCATATTGATGTGGGGGTATGTTTTATCATTTGATTGCATATAAATGTCAAATGTATTTAGGATGAGCATCAAAAAATAAAAGATACAGAAAATGAACATCCTTCCTATAGAAAATATTTGTTACTCAAAATCTCAAAGTCAGAAGAAGATGGCTACTGACAAGTGTCAGGATATACTTCTGTGCAAAATACTGCTGTAGCCTCAGTTCATTTAAATACCCTGAGTTCATTACTGATTATTAAAATATCATGCTAAATTCTACTAAGATCCTGCCCTAGGATATTTTAATAAGAAACAACAGTGTCTTAGATTCTTCACGTACTTTGTCTCCATAAGTATGTCTAAAGCATACTCTCCTCAAAGATAAATTAAGGGATATATACAAATACTGAATTAGGTTTATTATATGAGATTGTGGGGTCTGTTGCTGAGGAGAGGGGCTCCAAAGAGGAGGAAAGTGGTGGGGGAACCTTCTGAAAGCATCAAAAAAACCCATAGCAAAACCACAAGCCGAGAAAGCAGAAGCCGAGGGAAGAGGCAGCACCTCAAGCCGCCTCTTCCCTGAGCGGGAAGAGTGAGCTGGGAACGAGGGCAGCGGGGACTCAGCATGGGTAGAAATGGGAGTGATGGCGCCCAACGCCCCTCAGGTACGAGAGCAGACCCCAGGGAGCGCGGCAGACAGGGCCTGGTGCAGCAGTTGGTGCAGGCAGGGCATGTGGACAGGGCACAGTCCTCCTGGGTCTAGAACTTATCAGAGCTAGCTGTCATCTTATCATCCTCCATGAGTAGACTGAACCATGGTCTCCACTCGGGTCAGAAGCACCACCAGAAAGAATGTGGCGACCCAGGCGGAGCTGCCACACAAACATGCAGCGGTCCAGGTCCCATGCAGGGAGTGCCTGAGCCTGTCAATCCTGTCAGAGGGCAGCAGTGACAACACCTGTGTGCGCTGTGATCAGCTGGATGACATGCTCAGCCTGGTGGTGGAGCTCAAAGAAGAGGCTGAAAGATTAAGAAGTATTAGGGAGTGAAAAAGGGAAGTTGGTTGGTGGAATAGCACCTTGGCACATGTGAAGCAAAAGGATCAAATGGAGGCTCCCAAAAACACAGGTCATCCCTTTCTTGTAACCAGGCACCAGGAGGGGACCTAAGAGATGGGAGAGACTGGAAACAGGTCCCTGCTCAGAAAGGCAGAAAAATCCTCTCCTGACCTCCCCCACCTTCCATGGTGTCCCTTCGTAATAGATACGGGGCCCTGGAACTTTTGAATGCAGAAGGATGAAGAAAATGAGTCAAACATGGAGGAAGATGAGGGTCAACCAAGACCGGATCACTCTAGACCATATATTAAAACCAATTCTAAAAAGAACCCCTGAAGGGTCATTGTAGTGGGTGACTCCATTCTGAGGGGTGTCGAAGAAGGCCCAATATGCAGACCAGACCCGCTTCATAGGGAAGTCTGCTGCCTCCCTGGGGCCCAAGTAAAATAACTCACAGCAAAACTCCCCGTTCTAGTGAGACCCAAGGACTACTCCCCTCTCTTGGTTTTTCAGGTGGGTAGCAATGATACTACCAGGAGAATTCCTAAAGCAATGAAGAGAGATTTCAGGGCCTTGGGGAAACTGGTTAAGGGGTCAAGAGCACAAATTGTGTTCTCCTCCATCCCTTCAGTTGCAGGGATGAATGAGGAGGATTACAGGAGAAGTCAACAGATGAACTTGTGGCTCCGAGACTGGTGTTACCACCAGGGCTTTGGATTTTTCAGACACAGGTTAGTATTCAGGAAGCCAGATCTTTTGGTATCAGATGGGATACACCTGTCCCAGAGGGGGAAAAGGATCTTGGGGCAGGAGTTAGCTGGACTCATTGAGAGAGCTTTAAATGAGATTTGAAGGGGGAAGGGGACAAAACTGGAACTCCAACACATATGGCCCAGCGTAGATTAGCAGTTTGTGGGCTGTTGTGCCAGTGATAACCCTCAACCTGCCATCTCAATGGAGGCAAGGGATGGAGACATGCAGCACAACAAAGATGCAAGGAATATTGATGGATCAGTAACTGTGGTAACACCTGTGAAAGGTCAGGCTGGACTTAGGACCTCTAAATGCAAAAAAATGCTGGGGACATCAGCCCATCTGAAATGCATGTATACCAATGCACACAGCATGGGTAACAAAGAGGAGGAGCTTGAAGCCATGATGCGACAGGAAAATTATGATGTAGTGGCTATTACAGAAACATGGCGGGATGTCTCCTATGACTGGAGTGCACCAATTGATGGCTACAAGCTCTTTAGGAGGGATAGACAAGGAAGGGGAGGGGTGGTGCTGTATGTTAAGGACTGTTATGATTGCTTTAAGCACAAGTATAGTGAAGATAGGGTGGAATGTCTTTGTGTTGGAATTAGGGGGAAGGCCAACAGGGCAGATGTTGTGGTAGCAGTCTATATAGGCCACCCAACCAGGACAGAGACGTGGATGAAATATTCAATAGGCACTTAGGAGAAATCTCATGATCGCTTGCCCTTGTTCTTGTGGGAGACTTTAACTTCCCAGACATCTGCTGGAAATACAACACAGCAGAGCGGGACCAGTCCCGGAGATTACTGGAATGTGTGGGAGACAACTTCCTGATGCAGCTGGTGAGTGAACCGACCAGAGAAGGTGCCCTGCTGGACCTCCTCTTTGTGAACAGAGAAGGACTGGTGGATGATGTGGCGATTGGAGGCCCACTTGGGCACAAAGATCATGAAATTATATAAAGTTCTCTATTCTTAGAGAGGCCAGGAGAAGAGGCAGCAGAACTGACATTCTGGACTTCCAAAAGGTTGATTTTGTCTTTTTTGGGCATCTGCTTGACAGTATCCCTTGGCAGATGGTCCTAAAGGGTATAGGGGTCCAGGAAGGCTAGGCACTTTTTAAGAAGAAAGTCTTAATTGCACAAGAGCAGGCCATCCACAGGTGTTGTAAAAGAAGTTGGCACCAGAGAAGACCACCCTGACTGAACAGGGAGCTTTGGTTTCAACTCAGGGAGAAAAGGAGAGTTTACCGCTTTTGGAAGAAGGGGCTAGCCACTCACAATGATTACAAAGAAGCTGTGAGGCTATGCAGGGCAGAAATCAGGAGGTCTAAAGCCCAGCTGGAAATTAATCTAGTTTCATCAGTCAAAGATAACAAGAAATGTTTCTAAAATGTGTCAACAGTAAAAGAAAGACCAGGGAAAGCCTGCACTCCCTGCTAGACGCGGGAGGAAACATGGTAACGAGTGACGAGGAAAAGGCTGAGGTGCTTAATGCCTTCCTTGCCTCAGTCTTTAATAACAAGACTAGTTGTACTGAGGGAATCCAGCGTCCTCAGCCAGACGACAGAGACTGGGAGAACAACCCCCCCACAGTCCAGGAGGAGATAGTCAGTGACCTACTGTGTCACATAGACACACACAAGTCTATGGGACCGGATGGGATACACCCAAGGGTGCTGAAGGAGCTGGCTGGGGTGCTCGCCAAACCACTTTCCATCATTTACCAGCAGTCCTGGCTGACCGGGGAGGTCCTGACAGATTGGAAATTGGCCAGTGTGACTCCAATATATAAGAAGGTTTGGAAGGATGATGCGGGAAATTACAGGCCTGTCAGCTTGACTTCGGTGCCCGGGAAACTGATGGAGCAACTCAACCTGAGTACCGTCATACAACATGTGTGGGACAACCAGATGATGAGGCCCAGTCAGCATGGGTTTATGAAAGGCAGGTCCTGCTTGACAAACCTTATCTTCTACGACAGGGCAACCTGCTTATTGGATGAAGGAAAGGCTGTGGATATTGTCTACCGTGACTTTAGTAAGGCCTTTGACACTGTTTCCCACAGCATTCTCATGGCGAAACTGACTGCTCGTGTCTTCGATGGGCACACGCTTTGCTGGGTAAAAAACTGGCTGGATGGCCGGGCCCAAAGAGTTGTGGTGAATAGAGTTAAATCTGGTTGGCACGATTCACGAGTCACGAGTGGTGTCCCCCAGGGCTCGGTTTTGGGGCCGCTCTGGTTTAACATCTCTATTGATGATCTGGATGAAGGAATCGAGTGCACCCTCAGTAAGTTTGCAGAGGAATCCAAGTTTGGCAGGAGTGTTGATCTGCTCGAGGGTAGGGAGGCTCTGCAGAGAGATCTGGACAGGCTGGAGCAATGGGCTAAGGCCAACTGTAGGAGTTTCAATAAGGCCAAATGCCAGGTGCTGCACTTGGGCCACAACAACCCCCAGCAGCGCTACAGGCTTGGGGAGGAGTGGTTGGAGAGCTGCCAGTCAGAGAGGGACCTGGGGGTGTTGATTGATACCAGGATGAACATGAGCCAGCAGTGTGCTCAGGTGGCCAAGAAGGTCAATGGCATCCTGGCTTGTATCAGAAATAGCGTGGCCAGCAGGACAGGGAAGGGATCTTACCCCTGTACTCAGCACTGGTGAGGCCGCACCTCGATTCCTGTGTTCAGTTTTGGGCCCCTCACTACAAAAAGGACATTGGATTACTTGAGCATGTCCAAAGAAGGGCAACGAAGCTGGTGAAAGGTCTGGAGCACATGTCGTACGAGGAGTTGCTGAGGGAACTGGGGTTGTTTAGTCTGGAGAAGAGGAGGCTGACGGGAGACCTCATCACCCTCTAGAGCTACCTGAAAGGAAGTTGCAGAGAACTGGGGATGAGTCTCTTTAACGAAGTAACATACCATAGGACAAGAGTTAATGGCCTCAAGTTGCACCAGGGAAGGTTTAGACTGGATATTAGGAAGTATTTCTTCACAGAACAGGTTTTTATGTGTTTGAATGGGCTGCCCAGGGAGGTGGTGGAGTCCCCATCCCTGGAGTTGTTTAAGAGTCGGGTTGACATAGCGTTTAGGGATATGGTGTAATTGAGAACGGTCAACATTAGGTTAATGGTTGGACTGGATGATCATGAAGGTCTTTTCCAACCTAGATGATTCTGTGATTGTGAGAATACCTTCTTTTGAGTAAAGAACCTTTAAAAAAGAACCAATAGTGGTATGTTCATTTCATATTCAGGTATTGGTATTCTAGTTTATAATGCTTACACTTTGAAAACAGGCCTTTGGAGAAGGCTATGAATAACTTCAACATAAGACATGGACCATAGTATAATAGCTGCTGATATGAATTGCAAAAAGTTCTTAATCTCATAAATTGATACAACATGTGAAAAATATGAATGATAGTCTCAGTCAAATTGTCCATAGAAATATTATTGATTAAAACATTGCTTCAGAAATGTCTCTTCTAGATTTGAATAGGCTAGACTAGACTCTTTCAACTGGAAGGGACTTAAAATGGACATCTAGTTGAACTGACTTACCAATTCAGGGCAGACCAAAAATTAAAGCATGTTATTAAGGGCATGTCCAAATACCTCTTAAACACTGACAGGTTTGGGGCAGCGACCACCTCTCTAGGAAGACTGTTACAGTGTTTGACCACCCTCTCAGTAAAGAAATGTTTCCTTACGTCCCATCTAAACCTCCCCTGTTGCAGCTTTGAACCATTCCCTTTCATCCTATCACCGGATACCAGGGAGATCAGCACCTCCCTCTCCACTTCTCCTGCTCAGGGATCCGTAGAGAGCAATGAGGTTGCCCCTCAGACTCCTTTTCTCCAAACTAGAAAAGCCCAAAGTCCTTAGCCACTCCTCATAGGACATTCCTTCCAGCCCTTTCACCAACTTTGTTGCCTTTGCCTGGGTGAAATCAAGGACCTTCACAGCCATCTTAAATGGTGGGGCCCAAAACTTCACACAGCATTCAAGGTGAGGCTGCAACAACACTGAACACAGCAGGATAATCACCTCTTTTGACTGGTGGGTTATGCTGTGTTGGATGCACCCCAGGATGTGGTTTGCCCTCTTGGCTGCCAGGGCACAATTCTGACTTATATTGAGCCTGCTGTCCACTAGCAACCCCAGATCCCTTTCTGCAGGGCTGCTCTCCAGCCATGCCTCTCCCAATTTATGTTTGTGTCCAGCATTACTCCATCTTAGGTGCAGAATACGGAATTTGGACTTGTTTAATTTAATCCCATTAATCATAGACCAATACTCCAATCCATCTAGATCCCTTTGCAAGGCCTCTTGTCCCTCAAGAGAGTCAACAGCACCTCCCAGTTTGGTATCATCAGCAAACTTGCGTTCAACTCCTGCATCCAGATAGTTGATAAATATACTGAACAGAACTGGCCCTAGAATTGAACGCCGAGGAGCACTGCTGGTGACCGATCACCAGCCAGCTGTAGCCCCATTAACTACAACCCTTTGAACTCTGCCCTTCAGTCAGTTCTTCACCCAGCTCACCACGAACCTGCTCATCACAGAGTTGGATAGCTTGTCCAGAAGTATGCTGTGAGGCACAGTATCAAATGCCTTACTAAAATCCAGAAAAACTACATTCACCATCTTCCCTTCATCCACTAGGTCAGTGATCTTATCACAGAAGGATATCAAACAGGACTTTCCCTTTCTTAAACTATGTTGACTATGCCTGATGATTGCATTATGTTTTAAATTCCTTTCAATAGTACCCAGTATAATCTTCATAATTTTTCCAGGAACTGAGGTTAGACTAACAGGTCTGTAGTTCCCTGGGTCTTCCCTTAAGCCCTTTTTGTAGATTGGAATAACATTGGCTAAGTTCCAGTTAGCAGGGACCTCCCCAAACTCCCATGACCTTTGCAGATGATCAGGAGGGGTCCTGCCTTAACATCCTCTATCTCCTTCAGTACTCTAGGATGCATCCCATCAGTCCAATGTTTTCTTTAGTCCTCCTCTTGCTATTAACATACTTTAAAAAGCCGTTCTTGTTATCTGAAACAACACTGGCCAGTATCAAGTTTAACTGAGCTTTGGTCTTTTGTGTCTTCTCCCTGCATATATGAACTCCAGCTCTATAATCTTCCTGCACCGCCTGACCTTGTTTCCAATGATCATACAATGTGTTTTTCCTTTGGAGCTCCGCAACGAGTTCCCTGTTCAGCCAAGCTGGTCTTCTGCCCCTCTTGCTTGACTTACAAGACAGTTTAATTGCCTGCTTGCACAGTGGAATTGCCTGATAAACAAAAGAAAAACTTGGTGAATAAAAAAACAGTTTTGGTCATCTCTTCCAGACACTGGGAGGTTTCATATTGCTTAGGCTTCCTTGGTTCATATGGCCACAAAATAATTTTCCCCAAATAAAGGACACTGATAAAAATTAATATACTTTATGGTTTAACAATAAATGCTGTGACCAGCTATTCTCAGGATATCTTAAGTGTTCTATAAATATGCTGACCACTACTTGCATGAGAAAAGTCAGTGGAACTGTTTTATTGTCAAGGTAGAAGAAGGACACTGGAAGGGAATATGAATGTTACAATTAAGACTGTGAAATATAGGCAAAAAAGGTTAAAGCCAATTTAGATATGAATTTTTTCCTTTTAGTTGTAAAGTGCCCATCTTAAGTAATATATCTAGGATTATAATATTACTGAGAAAGGTGTACAATACAAAGCATTTAAGATCTGTTTTTTTAACCACACATATTTTCAAGAGACTTCGCTGCAGTCCTCATCAAATGGCAGTAGAATTTCCTTCAGAATGTTTAAAAAGACTGTCTTGGTCTTGTTTGGTTTGTACTGTTTTATCATCTTGCAGTATAAAACAAAAGACTGTGATTTTCTAATTATAAAACTAATTAACTCTCACAAAGTAAAGGACCTGGACTTGAGCTCTTGAGCTATTTCTGTAGGTGTAGAGCGCAAAACAATTCACTATCTAATCTCAACCCCAAATTGTGTTTAGAGAACAGGGACCTCCCCTTAGCAGGCTAATTATAAAGATTTACAAAATGTAAAAATAACTGTATTTGTTTATACAGATATAGATTTCCTGCATGGTTTTCAGTTTTTTGTTCATTATTTTTAATAAAATATTTAAAATATGTCTTGTTCATATACAAAAGTTTTATTATTGCAATAGCTGTTTCGAATGTTTTGTCCTTAAAATGATAATAGTAAAACAGTAGTGAGAGTTGTGGTTTGGGTTTGTTTTGATTTCTGATAATTTTGTTGCTTTTTCTGTCTCCTTTTTTTTTTTTTTTTTTTTTTTTTTTTTTTTTAAGTTACAAGGGCTCGGTCATACTTTAAAAAATATAAAGCTCTGTTATTGTCACATTTGATCAATACATACAATGCAGAAAGCTCTTTTATTACCTGTCTATAAATGTACAGTTTGATATTCTTCTTCATAACTTCCCTGTCCTTGCTTTCTTCTCCCTCACTGACTACTCACTTTATAACTTTCATTTTACACAGTTTTAGATTTTATAATTGAGTCTGTGAACAATGTTGGATTAATAAATACCTGGGAGACAGAAGTCTATTTTTTTTCCAGAAGAGCAGTATATCCTCAGTGTAGAGTTTTTACAGGCTTACTGTAATCTTTCTTCTCCCTTTATTTCCTTTTTTTATTCTCTGAAAATCACTTTAAGGAGACTTTAGAGATTGCCTCTTCACACAAATATCAGGAATATTTCTTAACACTTGACACCACGTGTTTTAAATGAAGCACACAGAAATCTACACAGAGAAACCTAGAAACCTAGAAAACTCTGAGTAGTGCTTAACAACAAAAAAATGAGTGGGAAGAAGCCTCAGAACATGTCTTGATAGCAACTTGGTTAGTTAATTATTTTTAATTTGAAAGAAATCTGTCATTTTAAGGAGAAATGCATGAAATTTCAAAAATGCATTTTTTCAAATGTAATGGAAGGGGAAGGGCTGGGTTGTTAAAAGAATGACATGGAAAGGAAGCTACAAAGATATGTGGTTCTATGCAAATAGCAAATTTTGGTCTCCTTCTAGCTTTTCTAAACAGTGTAAAAATAGTCAGAATGAGAAGTCTTGTGCATCAGAACTGTACAGAAGACAACATTAAGATAGTTTTAAAAATACAAACATGGAGTAATTTGGAATAGATTTCTGAGAAATGGATGAGAAAAGTTGAAAAAGACTATGATAAGTGGTACAAAGAAGTAGTAAAACCTGCCTCAGTTATAAAATATACCTCTTATGACCTACAAATTTTCCTATTCTAAATGTCTTTTGTAGAAAAATCCCACACTACCAACTTTTTATAAAGCCTGGTAAAACAGAAACATAAAAATTTAATGTCCTTTTTGCTATGTTTTCAGTGAAATACAAGGTGGGGCTGAGAAAGGGAAAAAAAAAAAAAAAAAAAAGGGCTTGAAGTTTCATTATTTTGGTTTTCTAGTAAATGATTTAGTTGTTTGGTCATTTTCTGTATTTCTGCTTTAATATATATATAATACAGACTCTGCTGAAATGTCAAACTCTTTTGATTTACTAAGTAATCTGAAAAAGATGTGCTGCAGTCATGACATTTGTGTTTGATTAGCAAAGACAACATAATCCAGTACGACATTCTGTTAAAAAGGATTAAGTATTGTTACATAGAGAAGATAGTGAAACAATTTACGACAATTTCTGTTTACTGCTGTGCAGGTGAAAAGTGCAATTTTGAAACTAAATATTTAAAATAAGATAATAGACAACCTTTCTCCAGTTTCTCAGTAGCAGCTATTTCCATTCTTTTGCCTATTCTCTAAGAAATTACTATAGTCGTTGCTCACAGCTTCAGTTTTAGACACCCAAATCACTAAGTCACTTCTAAGTGTAAGTCATTTCTCTATATAGACTTACTCAAAGCTTAAATTACAGATAGGTGAAAGTAAACAGGTGGGCCATTATTTTTAGACCAGTTAGGAGAAAGGTAAAGTAGAACTAGTTAAAGCAAAGCCACTGCTGAAAAATAAGCCCTCAGGTTTAACAAGAACCAAAGTCTGGTTTCCCATAGCTACACAAGAAACAAGTAGAAATCAGAAATTAGCACAGTGAAAAGCATTTCTTCCAGAACTTCATGTGTGATAAACATATATCATATAGTAAAACATGTAATTGAACTGGAAATACAAAGGAGAAACAAACAAAAGTGAAATGGAAAATATATATATATGTACTCAAGAAGATTAATATTATAGATCATAGTTTTATACCAAAAAGATTGATTTGAGAGTGACACATCCTAGCTTGTTCACACCACAGTACTTGAGATGGTCAGTAGGACCTGTTATTTTTCTGACCTAAACATTAGTTTATGTCATCTGAAAAATTCTGCTCGCTATTTCAATTTTTTTTAGAAAATAGAAGGCAAAAGTATGTAGCAGTGGCAGCACATTGTTAAAGAAGAAAACTTCTGACTGAAGACTAAAACATATTCTTTTCAATAGTCATCCTGAGACACACTTATCTTTCGCATCCAGGTACAATTTTCATGAATATCCTTTTTTTAAATAATGTAAAAAAAAAAAAAAATAATAATAGGAGAGGCAGGGGAAGTAGGAGTTGTCATCCCATGTCTCAATATCTACAGTAAAGAGGTGGAACCTAGACTTAGAAAATAACGTGCATTAGCCTCATCAGAGCAATCAGATGGCAGAAAAGAGACATCATTTGGAATGAGTTGGAACATTTCATAACTTAATCTCAATCACACAACCTCAGCCTGATGCCTACTTTCAAGGTACTGGAGAGGTTGAGATGGGGACCTGAAATAGGCATCCTGAATTGAATTTAGATTTCAAGATGGAGATGTCTGTTCCAAGGGAATTACATAGCTTCTAATATGACTAAATGAGAATTAAAGCTAAGCCCTTTTCTTCACTTGAAACTAGCAATGAAATCATAAAAGATAGAACATAGAACAGAAAACAATAGAAAAAAATGTGCCAAAATAAATTAATGTTAAGGTCAAATGTCCATGCAGAAGTTAATATTTAAGCCAGAATTTTGTTGTGGAGAAATACCATGGATGTCAGTGAGCATGCCTACATCTCTACAGTCAGTTTAAACAAGACATTTTCTAGTAATTCCCCTCCCTTAATGTATTGTTTCCAATATGAAGTTTCAACAGTATTATACTACTAAAATATCACAATGGATTAAAAAAAGAGAAAATGTTCCTTTCATGCACTTCAAGGTATCACTTTAAATAAAAAAAAAAACCATACAGAAAAACCCCAAGAACCCTTCACAGTCTCTAATCCACTCCATGGAAAGAAAGTAATGGGATTAGATCACTATCAGAGTTTCTTTCATTGAGCTAAATGAGCTGAATGTTACTGAAAAAGCCTATGCTCTTCAATACAGCAGAACATGGAAACACTTTTGTTGGTGTTACAGTTAGGTGTCCTCATTGTGCTCATTGTGTTTAGTCATGTCATTATCAAAACCTTTCGTTTGCCTAGACTAGAAAATCCTAGTATTAACAGCTGCTTAAGACTATATAAAGAACCAGCAGTCTGAACTAATTTTCTGTTCGGAATTTTAAATTGTGGGCTTCATTATTACATGACAGCCTCTAATTTTGATCCACATTTCACATCAGTGTTTCTACCATATCTGAGAAAGTCCTTTTATGTCTTCATTTTACAGTTCAGCCATTTCATAGATATGCAGTTCATCTGGTTTAAATGTCCACTGCTGTACAGTGACAATACATAATTCATCAAAATGTGTTAAATCTAGTAGGATTATTTCAAATATGTGAAAGGATTTATTAATTCATTTCTAGAAGGATAATTTATCTTTAATCTGATTAAAGCAGAACATTTAAATAAATCAGTTATATTAGCTTTAGGCACATCTATTCTCTGTGGTTTAGTTTTAGCTTATAGTTTTATCACACATACAGGATCATTGAAAATGTAATATGGCAAGAATTTTTACTGAAAATGATTATTCATCAACATGGAAAAAAAGCTACCATTGAAAAGCTGACAATCTCAAGTCTAAACTTTCCCTTTATACACCATCTACATATATATCTAGCCGTGAGAAGTCATAAACATACTCTTTCATAATAATTTATGATGAAAGATAATTTTAATCACAAACTAAAAAAAAGAGGGACAGATTCTTAAATAATATTTTTGTAGATTATTTTAACACAAACTTCAGTTTCCATGTAAACTTCCTCCTCATGTTTCTGAAAGGTTTTTTCTCCTTTATTTTTAACAAAAACTTTTAAGAAGGTATCTAGATTTGACTGAGCCTCCCCTAATGGTCTTAATGTGTGTTGACAGTATCAGAATTAAATATTTTAATCTTTACATAACATCTTTATTTTTCTACATTGACTTTGCATTTCCTACAGATTGCATTTCCTGCAGTGGTATGTCTCTCCTCCCTTGCCTAGTTCCTGAAAGGTGACAGTTTAAAGTAAATTTTGTTAGCTATTGATATAGCTAGAATACAGAATATCTATTGTACTGGGTCCGGCTGAGCCGGAATTGGTCTTCCCCTATAGCAGCCCTCATGGTGCTGTGTTTTATGCTGGGAGCTGGCAGGGTGTTGATAGCACACTGGTGTTGTGGCTACTGCTGAGTAGTGCTTACACAGCACCAAGGCTCCTTCCAACATGTCCCCCCAGAGTGGGACGGGGTGGGCAAGATCTTGGGAGGGGACACAACCAGGACAGCTGACCCGAACTGACCAAAGGGATATTCCATACCATATGACGTCTGCTCAGTATAAAGCTGGGAGAAAGGAGGAAGGGGGTGGGGTCACCCTTGGTCCTCCGAGGCAACCACTACACGTATTGGAGCCCTGCTTCCTGAGAAGGCCTGACATCGCCTGTTAATGGGAAGTAGAGAATAAATCTGTTTTCTTTTTGCTTCCGCACATGGACCTTACTTTGTTTCACTTTGCTTATATTAAAACTGCTTTTGTTTTACCCACAAGGGTTTGTTTTTTTCCTATCTTATTTTCTTTGCCCTGTTGAGAGAAAAGGGAGAAGAGGGGCGAAGTGATAGAGCGACTTGGTGGGTACCTAGCATTTAGCCAAATTTCAACCTCTCCTGGTTTACAGTTTTCCATCTTACATACCAGGAATTTTTAGATATCATGTTACCAAGAAAATAACAACCATTTGGCGGAAGTCAGGGGAGAGAAGAAAAAGTTATACTGGGAGCTGGAGGGAATGACTTCAGAGTAATGCTGAATAGAACTAAAAATAAAAGAGTTTAGCTAAACAGTTGTGAGAGACTGAAATGTCATATGACTGTCTCCAAGCTTGCTTGTGTCTGTGTAAACCTCCAAGAGAAGCTGCTGCGGCCTGTGAATTGCTCTGGGGAGTGTCTCCCAGAGAAGCGGGAGTGTATTGAAGGATGCACCCCCCCACTTACTTGCAGTTGCATTGTCCGGACTCTTTACACAAGCGTCAAAGGGGCAGAAGTGTACTGAGCTGGCCCCATCCTGTAGCCATTTGTGGCCCCGTTGTGTAGGCCAGACCCCATGCATGCATTGTCAATTAACTGATAAGAGGCAAAGGTTCCTGCCCTGAAGCCAGATGCAACAAAACCTGTGGGACCAGAGAAAAAAAACCCTAAAGGTGAGATATGCTAATCAGCGGATATGATGAACTTAAAAAGGCAGCAGAAAATTTTGCTCAGTGTGGAACATCCACCATCGAAGCCAGATCCAAGTGTACCCACCACCGAAGAACTGAAGCCTGAGGACCAACAGGACGCCACTGGATCCATGGTGGTGACTATTCTTGCAGCCCTATCCCGCATCGTTGCTTTATTTCTGTCTTTTCCTTCCATTCTGTCCTATTGTTACCCCTCTTCACTTTTTTAATAATAAAAACCTGTTTTGGGATACGGCATTTGACCTTGTTTGTGTCTTAATCTCTCTCTTGGGATCATATTGAAACCTCCCCCGACACTGGATCGGGACAACAGTAACTAAGGAGGATGAGAGAGACAGAGAGGGCAAAAGAAGAAGAGAAATTATTTTATATGGAAAACAAGCTATCCTAGAAGCAATGAGGTGAGATTAACAAACGGAAAGTTAAACTGAATATCGGTAGATATCCTGACAGGGAGATATATTAGGATTTGGAATAGTCTCCTAAGGATCGTGGTAGAAGGTTCATCATTTGGTATTTTCAATGCTAGAGAGGACAAAGCATGGGAAAAAATATAGTTGGAGAAAATCCTGCCTTGACAGAGAGATGAAATGAATAATCTAATAGGGCTTTTCCATCTCTAACTTGTTGCTATGAGACTGCCAGAAAATACTAAATTCAATCTTCTCAGTGTCTTTTATTCTTTTATACAAAAATTATCTTAATCCTTTCAGTGCATTTTCTACCTCTTCTGTCTCCTTTAACACAGCTTTAGAAGTATTTAAAATGTTTTCATTCTATTTCCTCTTCAACTGGTGCAGGTTAATTTTAGTTCTCATATGAACGAAACATGAAAATGAATAGTGGTTATCTGGGAATTAGAGATGAGAAGGAATTTTTCATTTGCACATTTTCTCTTGGAATGTCAGGGTTTTCACGAATCTTTTGTAAAATTTTAGACTGCTGTTCCAATTCAGACAAAATTCAAAATAATCTCTAATCATCTGCCATGTTTTGAACATTTTATTTAGAAATTATAGTTAAAAAATGGTTCAGGCAAGCATTTTAAAAAATCCAAGAGTGATACTGCTGAAGGAAATATAAGTATCACTGAAATCTTTCAGGAAATACAGTTTACTGTTCTCTTACTGTTCTTGATTTTGTTTTCATTTATATGTGCTCTTTTCTTTCAGCAAAGGGGAATGGCAATGGATACTTTATTCTCAATGGATCATATAGGCACGTGTTGCAATGAAGTTACCAAGCATGTGTACCATCTTGTCTCTGAAATAGTCCTCAGAGACCTAGGTGCCACAGGAGACTTGGAAGTGACATGTCACAAGAGACAGACCAGAACTTTCAGAGAAGGTCCTATGAGAATCATATCTTTGTCACCATGTCAAAATGGAAAACCACAAGTAGAGGAAAACATGATTGTTGTGATGTGCCAGATACACTAGTGGAATTAAAAGTGTGATAATTAAAGAAACCCTACAGTGTGGTTTCATTAATTGCTTTTAATTACTTAATTTTCTGAAAAACTGTGGTTGCTCTTGGAAGCCAGAAAGCCAGGTGGGCTTGTCAGTTTTTGTTGCTGACTTAATGAGCCTGAGATAAGCAAAGGTCATAATCCATGGAAGGATTAATTATTGCTAAATTGATGGTACTCTGTTTTATTGCAAGACTGACAGTACTCTTTTATTTATACAAATTTTGAAAGACTGACTTTAGTTCAGAAATGGAAATTTCTCTTTTGTCTTCCTTTAAACAGCAATAATAAGAATAGTTGAAGCTCTTTTTCTATTAGCTTGAAGAAGATCTGTGCTGTACCATTTCAGTTCATGCCATTGTTTAATAGCAAGGAGAGCCAAACAAAACCTGAATTTATTTAGGAGTTGTATCTTCACTTTTTCACCATATTTTGAGTACTTAATGACCTGCTTAAAATACTGTGTTTAACATGGTGTGTAAATCATTTAGCTCTGGCAAAAGATACTTCTTTCTAGATACAAAAAAAACCCCCACAAACCCAAACCTAAAAGCTGTGGGTTTGATGAGATGTTTTATAACTTATTTTACTATTGTAATTAAATACCAGAATTCCAAATCTTTTAAGAACTTATATAATTTCAACATGACATATCCTAAAATACACTCCAGGCATGAGGAAGGGTGCATAGACTAAATAAATTTAATTTTAAGAATTTGCAGCCATTCATAAGGGCTACATTCATAGTAGAAAATAAAATACAGCGGAAAATTTTCTCTGTTCCTGAAGACAAGTAGCAGAGCATTTCTGTCTAGTTGCTACCTGCAGTTAAACTCTCTTCTCCCCTTAAATAGTAATTGCTACTATACTGACACTTGAGAACAATATGGCTATCCCCCAGCCGGTTCCTAAGCAGTGTCTGGAGAGCATTAGGTGTCATGAAACAAAACTCATAAAGTTGCCAGGGAGTGTGCTTGACTACTTTCCACTATGCGGATATTCATGGTGTCCTACGTTTTTGGGTAACCAGCTTGAAAGATGTTCACTGTCATTTTAGGATTTTGAAAATGCTAAGCAGCGGAGCACTCACCTCCTTAGGATTATCCTCAAGATATTTCAAATTAGGCACCTAAAATCACTCAGTTGTCTGAAAGATGTTTTCCTTTTAATTTGATAGGTTTAACACATATCTAAGTTTTCTCCTGAAGATAATAATTTGATATTTTGTGCCTTTTCTTTCAAATAAAAAACCAGAATACTACAGAGAAAAAGGTTTTATAATAAATAAATAAAAAGCAAATATGAACATCAGAGAAAAAAATCTGAAAAGAATGCCTGCTGTAATAATACTTGACACTCAATTACTCTCTAATTCTAGGAGATCCACTACTGCATTGCTATCCACACATATGCCTAAGTAGTTTCCCTGATTAATGTTAGCATGTGAATATGAAAAGAAATAATGATGATTTGTAACTCATTACAAAGACCTGCCATAGAAACTTGCTAAAAATATATGAAAATTGCTGGTTGTTTAAGTGAAGATGGCACTTTAAAATGATAGCCTGATCATTATTAATTCTTTTGATATTACTGTATTATCATTAATCCGAAAGAGTTCCTTTGGAATTAGTGAAGATGTCATACAAATTTCTAACATTAATTCAACATTTATTACTTGAAGTATTTCTAACAAATAAACTTAAGAATGCAGTATTGTGTTTCAATTTTCAGTGCACATTATAAGTAATAGGAAGTACTTGGTTTATTTTGGAAGTAATAGGAAAATGAATAGGAAGCTATATGGGAATAGTACTATAACTCTAGGCTACAGAAAGTCTGAGTCATGTCCTCTTTATTGGTAAAATGTTCAGAATGGTGTTGTGAGAATGATCTCCAAGCATGCTGCTGGTAACTGTATGTCTCTTGTTCAAATACTCCATTCCTGCTTTAACTAGGTACACAAATGCAAGGGAGGATGTAAAAGTTCTGGCAGCTTTTCTTGAAATAATGATAGATACAAAGATTGCTTCAGGAATACAATGTGACTTCCCAGTTGTGGTTATCTTGCTATAACATATGTGTGGCTGGTCTGAAGTTCTTTTTGAGGAAGATAGGCACAGACCTCATAATCATCTCTCCTGGGATGCTGGGAGAAATCTTATATCAGTCTTTCACCCTGGGGTGACTTTCACTCAGAGAGACTTTATCAAACAGCCAAATTCCTGATATTTTCACACAGAAAAGGCTGGACATTAAAAGAGATGCAACTTTGCCTTCAGGTACTCACCTTATTCACAAGAGGATTCACACTCATAATTTGCATGTTATCTTACACGGAAAGAAAAGCAGCTAAGAGAGCTGGGAATTTTCTGTCAGTTTTGAAATATACCTTGATGTTCTATGATTATGTAATGGCACTAATACTAATAAAGCCCCTATAAAAAATTAATAAATATCAGTTTTTTACAGAACTTTTGGGGACATATAACAGAGATGAACAAGAAAATAATGAGTCCTGTTGTATTCACCACATAATATTTCTTTCAAAAAGCAAGATATTTTCCTGAATCCATTCTTAAAATTATATTGAATTAGCAGTATGAAAAAAAAAGCCAGAACCACACCATACTGCAAGGAATAGAATGTTCATGACATTATTAAAAACTAGGAGTAATAAACACAGTGTTGAATTACTAACTCCTAACAGTAAACAGGAAATTAAAATTTTCAATTAAAAAAGAAAAAGTTGGATGGTGCAAAAGAGTGACCACAGTAGTCAAAGCTAGGATAAAAAAAAAGAGCTCCATGGAACAAAGTTGAATTATGAAGTAAATACCATGACTATGATACATGGCTAGCACACACCAGTGAGAAAGATTAGGTGTTAGTAAGCATTTTGTTTGGGGATAAAAAGTTACTACAATCTTAATTAAGTCAAATACCTACTAATACTAAATCTATGAGACATGACAGGGTATGAAGTGAAACTCTTACCTTTAATATATTCTCCATGTTTTGTATAACTTATCAAAGGCAGAGTACATTTCAGATGCAATTATCTGACTAAACGATGTTGATATTCCAGTTTTTGATCTGTGGTCTAATTCTATCGAGTAAGTGATAGAAAATATTGCAGCTGCTGAGATTTTTCTAATGACACACCCCATCATTTATCTTGTCCTGCACTTGAGAGATGTTTCAGAGATTTTAATATTTTTTATATCAATTTCTTTTTAATTTTGTGTGTTTGAATCTTATTCTTTGTTTTGGATTTGGTTTTACGTACATCTAGTATAATTTTAAATAGTATTGCCCTGATGAATCTATGGAAGGCAGTCATATTTGAAAGTGTACAAAACTTTATTTCATATAAAAGTAAATGTGATACAACTCTATATAATATTATGCATATTGTTCAAAATTTTCAGCTTGGTCATTAAAGCTGAAGATTACTAGTGTAAAATTTTGAAGCTCTTGTATCCTCCGCATGTATTGAATGCTTAGTGTGACAGTGTCCACAATTATGGTTTGTTTTCACTTCTAACTGAAACAGGAGAAAATAGCTAATAAATTGCAAAATATGTACTGCCAAGTAAAACTATACTTATAAAGAAGAAATAGACAATAGATGGATTCACCCTGAAATTAAGATAACTAAGTGTAAATGTCTGATTGTAGGTGTGAACATTTGAACTAAGAATCTAATGTCCTATTTAAGTCAATTGACTGAAATGTTAGGATACAGTTGTCTAAATGTAGATGCCCATGCTCTTTGAGATTATGTAGAGTACTGAAGACACTTCTATAGACCTGACATTTATAAAACATAATTTTGGATGGGGCAGCTGAAGACTAGTTGGTACCTCACAACACCTGAAAATCCACTAAAAATCTTACTCAATTAATCCTGGCCATAGCCAATACCACCAATGTAACCTGGAGAGAAATTCAGCTCACCGTAAAGTACACACTGAGGACCCAACACCATACAAGCATCTAGAGTTATCTGAAATGCCCTAAGGTGTCTCAGACATTTTGATGGAGTCAACAGAGATGACATACAACCTATGAGATATTCAGGCCATTTTGGAGTGGTAGATAGAAGACAGGCAGAGCACTTTAAGACTTCCCAAATGGCACTAGACTTGTGTATGTGTGTTGACGAAAGAATCTACTTTCCACTGTCTGCTCAGCTGAATCATATTTGAAGCTTTTTGGACTGTTTTTCAAGTCACTCAGTGAAGTTGGCTAAATATAGAGATTTATTGTCATCTCACATACTGTAACTCCTGCCATCTAACTTCCAGATACCTGAAGCTATTCGAGTTTGTTTCCTTTAACAAGAGTAATATGAAATCTATCTGCTTTAGCTTCAGTCATAAACCTTCGTTAAACTTTTTAAATTTTTTTACAAGAAACAAAAGAGATTATGGAAGTAGTTGGAATTAATATATTTATTTTTGCCTTGTGTTTCCTTTTCATATTCCCTTTAACTTCACTGTCTCCTGTATAGAGCTTAATCGTCTTTTCAGATGCACTTATAGGTGTAAAATGTTCATTTGGAAAGAAATAGAAAAATAGTGAGTGGAAATGACCCTGTCTGATCTAACATGATAAAAACAGATCTTAATTTTTTAAGAAGAGCACAGAGAAACTCTCTCAAGGATAGAAGGGGCAAGGAAGACAGCAAACATGGACATTGACACCAACCTTGTTTATTGCCCAAGAGACAAAAGCAGTGACTTAACACGCTTAACACAATTTGTGCTCGCAAGCTCTTAGGACCTTTTTGAGCCAAGATCTGCCATCCTTAGGAAACCAAACTGTATTTACAAAGAAATCATGTGGGGCTTTGTTCAATTTTATGTATTTTTTTTATCCCTTATAAAACAAAGAATAGAATCTGAAAATATTTCTGGAACTGCAACCATACATAATTTTATCTGAAAATACTGAGGGTGTTTCTTAGATAACACAGGCTCATTGGAATTCTGACCCACTTGCCATACTACAGCACAGCCACCTATTTGAGGAGCACTAGTAACCAGTGACAGGAGTTGGTGTGACTTTTGAGAATTTGTCACATCCCACAACAGAATTTTACGGCTGCTTGCCTCTAATTGCTGAATTAATAGAATCTATTTTTCCTCAGATCTCACCATAGGAGCATCTGTGGGTCTCAGTATACCTGGAATTCTAGTTTTCTGAAGCTTGTCTAGGGAGCTGAGCTATTCCCAGAGGATGTATAAATCACAGACATTGTAAAACAGAGCTGAGAACCTGGAACTTGGAAACTGGGTATCCTGTTATTTACTTTTTCCCAGAGTACAAGTCAGAGAGCATTAAGACTGCCTTTTTAATCCGGAGTTCAGAAGCTGACTGAGCAAAGAGCCAGAAAGCAGAGGAGCCAGTCGGCTGTGGAAGTCTAGAAGCTTTGGAGTTCCTAATCTAAAGACATTTAGATAATGGTAAACTGCACCAATATACATCATGGCAGTTGAACAGTTAGGCAACTTATAAGAGAGCAGTTTTGGCAGCTACTTCAGAAACACTTGAAAATGAAAAATTCCTATTTGAATGAAAAGCCCCAAAACATGTTAAGTATTTTCCATTAATAATATTCTAATAAAATATATTTGGCAATTTAATCTGTAAATACTTCCAGGTTTACATTTGGTTTATGTCATGCTAACCTGTGATTTTACTAGGAAGAAGACTGTAACTTGTAACAAAATTTTTAACTTAAATATATTAGTGTGTACTACCCTTTCTTACAGTTTTTAAATACTTCTACACATAATTTTAAATATAAGGCTTGAATTAGATTTTATTACTATTATCATTAAAAAGATGAGATCTTTATCCAGCTGACATTGACTTTCATATGTGACAAAATCTAGAGCAAAAATGTTCAATTAAATTATTTGATGGGAAGAACAGCATTCTGCTAGTGTAGTTTGTGAAAGGACAGTGTATGAAATAGCATAAAATAAACCAAAATCTGTTCTGATGTTACACCTTTCTCATGTACCATTGTGTTTTGAAGGTATTTAAACACAGTTTTAGAGAAGACAAGACCTGACGTGGCCATGTCACTATATCCTATGATGTCATTATATTATTTTCTTGACCTCACTTATTGACAGTTAAAATGATATTGCCAGGCAATCATTTTGCACCTGGAGATAGTGAACTATTTCATGTTAATGTAATCCATTTCACATGATACCTTCAAGCTATGAAGCAAAGAAAAGAGATTAGTCTGCTGTTTGGTCTCTAAAGAACATCTCAATTTTTAAAGACATAAATAACATGAAAAATATGTGATAAGATTTTCTTTAAAAAACACAATTTCCTGGCTTGATTAGTAACATAGAAATCTCTGTGTTACTAAATATCTATGAAACAATTATCTTCAAAATAGAGATCATGAGTCAAATGTTGAACCATCAAACTCTGAAGATTCATTAACAAAAATTGAAGATTTTGAATGGAGATATTTCTCTCTGTCAGTTTTAGCAATCTAAAAGTTAGACTTTGGACTAATCTGCCGAGGTCTTCTCTATAGCCAAGAAGGAAAAACAGAATTTCTAAGAATAATTACATATGCAATCCTAAGAAAAAGTGTTTAAGATGTACTGAAGCACCTTGCACACATGTATTTTTTCTTTCTAATGATTAGAAAGCAAGCTTTTATGATTAAAGCAGACACCTAATGTTTGGATTGTTAAAGATAGGTGAAAAAAAATCCTATACTTATCCATAACACTTTCAAACATTTTTGGGACACAACGAATTTGGACTACCCAAAAGAAACTATGAGTGTATATTACATTATAGCTAATTGAAGGTGGAGAATGTCCTGTTTAAATTTGATATTTACATCATTTTGTTGACTTATTTAAGTGTAAGACAATCCATCAGAAGATCACGCTGGGCAATGAATGGATTGAGAGCAACCCTGTGAAGAAGGACTTAGGGGTATTGGTAGAGGTAAAACTGAATATGAACCAGCAATGTGTGCTCACAACCCAGAAAGCCAAACTTATCCTGGGCTGCATCAAAAGAAGTGTGACCAGCAGGTTGAGGGAGATGATTCTGCCCCTCTACTCTGCTCTTGTGAGACTCCACCTGGAGTACTGTGTTCAGCTCTGGGATCCTCAGCACAGGAAGGACATGGATCTGTTGGAGCAGGTCCAGAGGAGGGCCACAAAGATGAACAGTGGGCTAGACCTCTCTCCAATGAGGAAAGGCTGACAGAGCCTGGGTTGTTCAACCTGGAGAAGAGAAGACTTCGGGGAGACCTTGTAGCTGCCTTGCAGTACCTAAAGGGGGCCTACAAGAAAACTGGAGAGGGACTTTTTGCAAGGACATGTAGAGATAAGATTAGGGGTTTAAACTGAAAGTAGATTTAGATTAGAGGTAAGGAAGAAATTCTTTACTGTGAGGGTGGTGAGACACTGGCACAGATTGCCTAGAGAAGTTGTGGATGGCCCCTCCCTGGAAGTGTTCAAGGCCAGGTTGGATGGTGCTTTGAACAAGATGGTATAGAGGAAGGTGTCCCTGCCCCTGGCAAGAGGGGTTGCAACTAGATGACCTTTGAAGTCCTTTCCACCCAAAACATTCTATGATTCTGTGATTTCTTCTTTTGATTCAGTAGCCATTAAATAGTAATTTTAACCTTTTGTTTAAAATACAGTATGGGGGTAATTTGGATCCTGCATTCCATTGTCAGTGAAATGAAAATAATGATTGACAG
This sequence comes from Strix aluco, assembly GCF_031877795.1. Classification (NCBI taxonomy): domain Eukaryota; kingdom Metazoa; phylum Chordata; class Aves; order Strigiformes; family Strigidae; genus Strix; species Strix aluco. The sequence continues at coordinate 102,075,505 of NC_133932.1, read as the reverse complement.
TACATTACCTTGTGAGAGTGCATGAAATGTCTCAGCTTGTGTATTTAAATAAGTGATTGTGATGAAAGTAATGAAAGTGTTGAAACCAGTAGGTCTGCAAGAAAAAAAGATTCACAATACAGCCTGCTTCCCTTTTACATGGTTGCTGCTGAAAGAGGCACTCCCATTCTGCCCCTCTGTCCTCAGCTACAGGCTCTCAGTGCCCTTGCTATGCAGATTTGAGTATTTGGATGGCCTTGAGAGGAGCAAGAGGGAATTGATTTCCTTGATAAATAACTATGTTTTTTGCATTATGTGTCTTGAGATAGATTCCCTATTGGTCACCATTCGACCTCATGATTGCTGAGAAAGCAGAGGGAGTGTGCAATGAGGGAAGAGAGGGAAACAAGCCACCCCTTTTCATGGAAGTCTACAGTCATACCAGGTCATAACATACTAAGTGCTGAGTAGTCTCATTAGGATGGAGAAAAAGGCTAAAAAGAAGGGAAAAATTAAGTCAGGAACATGGAGACAGACAGTAGTTGATTGGGAGAGATTAATGGGAAAAGTTGTAGTATGTCACTAGCTGAGCCTTTCAAAGTGAGGCCTTTTGCACTGTCATAGTGATGATTAATGTAGGCAGATGTGACAAGGATGGAAAGGAAGAAAGGGGAAAATGCCAGCAGCATAAGGAACTGAAGGAACTTACTGTTTTTAACAAGGGTTAACAAAGAAGTGAGAAGCACCTAACAGAGAGCTAATGACAAACCGAAATTACCCAGGAGGTGGGAATGTGGGTTGACAGGGGAAGCAGGTCCAGGATATACTGGAACAAGTGCTACTGCAGAGCAACAAGTATAGGTTTGGGGGTACTTGAGGGCTAGCTAATAATAAACAAAGGCTTCCTGAGCCTTTGGAGGATTTTCTTGGGAGCAGCATGAAACTTGTTGCTTTTGGAAGGCTCTCAGTAGCTTTGAGTTTTGAAGGGTTTTGTACATCAATACTGTACTAAAAAAGAGTGACCTAAACCACAGGACTGCACACTATTAGTTCTTAAGAGTTTCACAAAGAAATATCTTTGAATATTAAACAACAATTGTGTCTCTGTGCTGTTACTCTTCAGCTCAATTTATATGTATATTCTGTTGAAATGTTCATATGAACAAAAAAAGACCTCATATTTCCAGTCTCAAGCTGGTAAGTAAAAAGAATTACTTAATCTGTCATGCTATTGGTATATATGAAGTTTGCACAGTTATAGCTCATGGATTTTAACCAAATCCTGATAAATTCAGGGCAAAGGCATAATGTTTTTAAGGTAAGCAGGACAAATTTTATTTTTCTAATAGAAAACAATTAAAAGTAGTAAGACATCAAAAATTCTCAGTGACTAGATAACATATTGCCCAACCAGATAATTAGTGTCAAGCTGTGGTCAGGCAGATTTGAAAGGCTAAAGCAAGCCATGGTGAATCAAACATCAGACTTCCTGTCATTTATGAAAGTACAATTTCTGAAGCACTGAAAGCAAGATGACACACTTTAACCAAAGATAAACACTTTTATCTTCAGATATGGTAGAACAGGAATGGTTTTTTTAAAACAAATTCTTCCCAATTCTAAGTTACTTATATAGAGACAGTTAGAAAATCACAGAATAAGCCCCCAAAGACCAAGTGTCTTTGCAGTTTTAGTGGATGAGGCAGTCAACTGTGTTCTTCATGATAGGTAAGATGAATATTTAGCCCAGTTGGAACACAGACTTTGGAAAGACTGAAGTAGAGGATAGGTAAGATTATTTCAGAACAGTTTTGGAAGTACGCTGGTGGAATTCACTGACCTGCTTGAAGAATAGCTAGTACTATGAATAATAGCATCAATTTATTCTTGAAATTCGGAAGAGGCCCTTTTCATGCTAGAGATGAGTTCCACATAAGGAAAAAAATTCTTTTATAGTTAATGGAAAGAATTACCTTTTCCTGAAGTTTTCCTCGTATCATCAGACCTTAAAAACAAGGAAGACAGATTTCACCCTAACTGCTGTTATGAAGAGGCATTTTCTAGCGTATTTTCTGCAATGAAAAATACAAGTTAGCTATCCAGTCTTCTTCCAACACAGGATTTTTTTCTCTCTGCTCCTGATACTGTTGTGATTCTGTGTGTGCTGACTCTTTATTCACAGCAAATTTCAGTTGCAGGTTGTGGCAGTATACACTCTTCTTCATTAGTAGATTTTTTTAGACATTTTTGAAATACTTGTTATTTAAAAAAAACCTACCAGAACATCTGAAACATTTGATAATAGTCTTAGTGACTTGGCATGCCCTGCTTTTCAGGAGGATGAAATTACTTGCATAGTGTATTTTCCAGTATTTTAGTAGAAAAAAAAAAAAAGGTAAATTCATCAAGCTTTAAATAATCTTTCACCACAGATTTTTCATTATCTATACAATCTTTCCCTCTTACTAAAACACATTTCATCAAAAGAGTTGCTGATCATTTGACAGAAAAAAGTGTGTTAATTTACACAGTATATTTACTACAATTTTAAAAGTTTATTTATTTGTTAAATTGCTGAAATCAAGGGATGCTATGATATGTTAAGAAATTTAGACCTGATATTTTTCTCTTTGATTTTAATAAATACCCGTGTGTATCTATTAGACATAACACATCCTTAGTGACGAAGACCCTAAACTGTTTTCTTTCACTACAAGTCAGTCCTTTTTCTTTTTTGTATCCCCATTAATAATCCTGATTTAGACTTCTCTGAAGACAAGGCGTTCACTTTTACTACTCCATTAGCCTAATTTGTAAAATGATCTACCAAATCTCTATTTATGAATATCACGTTCCTAATTTAAGTTTCCTTTAAATATGTAGCTATTCACTCATCCATTTAATGATGCACAATTGCCTACATTATTGAGTTATTCTGAAATCTCTGTTTAAAGGTTTTTTTAGATTTTTATTTTGAATATATTTACTTTGTACAGCATGCTGTGATAACTTAATTGAATAGGCTAAATAATTTATGCAGTAATATACTGTGTGAAACAAAAGTGTCACAGCAAAATATTTTCTTTAAATGACGGGCAGTTAACTCTATCAAAATAATTTATGCCTAGAAGCATAAAGGGAACGATTACCAAAGGAAAAACACATTACCTTTCTCTTCATATAACAAAATAGTTTGCATGCAGCTAGGAAGATATTCCCTAAAGTACTAAAGATACTGAAACTACACAGAGTAACATCAAAGACATTAGAAATAATTTTTATTGCCATACAGAAGCTGAAAGAAAAATAGGCAAGTCTTCCAATACCACCTTTGTCTTTCAAATAACCCATTCTTCTCTTTTGAGAAGAACACTCAGGAGAGATGAAAGCTTAAATAAAACAGCTTTCCTGATGAAAGATGTATTTTTTTTATAAAAATCAACCTAAAAAAAGAATGTGTATGCATTTTGTTTCAAATGCATTATGTAGATTTGAATATTAGAGATTGTTACTGAGTTATAAAGTAGAATTAAGAGCAGTGTTATCAATAATAAGAGGAAATAATTGAGTGGGTTGACCACAGAGCATAGGCTTAACTCTTAGAAGATAACAGCAAAAATAAGAAGTATTAATATTAATATTAATTATGGGAAAGTTTTTATTAAATGGGATCTAAATATTCTATAAATTTTCATATTAATCTGATAGATATGGATTAATTTTAACTTCATGTAGTGAGTCTTATAGTAGGAGGAATGAGTGCTCTGTTATTTGCTTGAAAATTCACTGGATAGGATTGTCTTTTTGATCTTTTTCATGATTATTACAAAGCTTGGACAACATGCTTGGTAGTAGATTTGATCCAAAAATCTGTTTAGTCATTTAAAGTCTTTTAATTGACCTAAAACTGACCTTTTAAAAGATAAAACAAATACAGTCCCTGTTCAAAAGATTTTACCATCCAAAATGCAGGCATAGGCAGGAGAGATTGCTGATTAATAAACTAATTTGGCTAATTAGCTGGAATTTCAGGGCAGGATGGACATCCAGCCAGAGAATCACGGGATTCAGTATGGTATCATATACTCGTATATATGGTCTCATAGGATGGTCTTTCTAGGTGTGTTTTTCAGAGCAGGTATATCATAAACCTGACCTAAATGGGGAAAGTTCCTCTGGTATATCTAAAGTACGTTAATGTCAGCCCACAGATATGTATTCTAATACTGTAAGCATGTACATTCAGTCTTTAAGTATGTCCAGAGTGCAACCTCTACAGCATTCAGGGTCTCATGTTCACACACAGCTGATTGGGCACTGGAGTCAAGTCTTTTCATAGATGATCATTTTATAATTGATGGAAACAACCCTGTATGGTTTTGCACATTTTTTTTTTCCTACAGTTTTATCTTATTACAACTAATCTGTTCACTGGCAATGACTGATATAAGCACTGTTTTCAATCAGTAGTATGTCTACTTTTTTGTAGGGGAGGAAATATTTATCGTAAACTGTTCTGAACTGGGCCTTTTTAATCTTATAGCTGGAGAACATGGCCTCTTTTAATTTACAACTACAGATCTAGTCTTAGATAACCAAATGCTATTCAATATTAAAGTGAGGTGGAAAGCATTTGAATTTATGGAAATTAATCTGTTCCCATGACTTCATAATAAGATTGATAAGAAATGTGCTGAGAATAATTCAAGTGAATTTTAGAAATAACTGGAAGGTGTAAAATCCAAATTATTATAGTAATTCAAACTATAGTAACTCTCAAGGAAATCTCACTTTTGACTGAACTTTTAATTTTTAACACTAATCACATTTTAGTGCTGAGATCTTTAAGTACTCACTATTGGCTTAAACTTGTCTCTGGAAGTTAATGCAAATTTTACTTTTTTACTTCATGAGAAAGTCAGGAACAATCTGAATACTATTGACAACTTCACTGTAAATGCACCCTTAAACCTGTTTACACCAAGAGTATTTTCCTGCTGAAACAATAAAATCCTTAATGTGGTATATAATCTGGCTTCATAACATTTCTTTCTGGAGCCAGGGCTCAGAATCAAGTTTGATCAAATTTCTGAACATATAATTCATAATTTAGACAAACCCATTCCATTTGTGAGAATGGATTAGCAATTGCCTGAAAGGCTCAACATCCATTAATCTTAATTGTTCTTCATCTTAAATATACCACTTATTTCTTTAAGCCAGCAGTCTGACTTTCTTTGCCCAGTTGGAAATAGAAAAGAGTTATGCTTGTTTTACCAGTATATATGTTTGTATGTATGGATAAGGAAATAATCCAAAACCACATCTGCAGTGGAAATCATCTCTAAAATGGAAATGTCCACATCTAAACTAGCCATCTTAAGTTTCTTAGTCTGCAGAGAAAAATAAGAATTTTTACAGCCAGGGTCTTTTAATCTTGAGGTAGTTGTCTGAACTAATTCTTACTAATAGTCCCCCTAAATTTACTTATTTCGCTCCATCTGCCTGGTAAGAAGGTTTGGGTTGCCCATCACACACATGTCTACAATGTAGCCATGTAAAGCTTGACTCCTACCACTCTTGTAATGCAAATATTTTTCAGTATACTCTCAAACTGACTAAGGTTTCTGAAAACTCAAAAATAGTGACTATTACATTCCTTAATGTTAATATTGTTTCCCTGTTGCTTAAAATGATTTTCAACACATCCATACTTGATTAGAGCTGGGTTAGATATGTCTGCACAAATTTGTACTATGCAGTGTGGGCCTGCTCTGAGTGGAGAGGTAGCTTTTTGGAATACTATGGACTTGGATAAAGCCAAAGGTGAAACCCAGAAGTTAGCATTGTCAAGATAGTGTAATTCTTTGATCAGTTGAAAACAGGAAGTGGACTATGCTCAGCAGTTTGTTAGTCCAAAGCCCTGAAAGCCCAGTATGACTGCTATCATGCGATGTTGTAACACATGGGCTACGGCTATCCCTATGGGCACGAGCAGTCACTGCTCCCAGCTCTGCTAATTTTCTAGGTGGCACAAAGGAAAATTACCATGTTTTGTCTCATATCTTACTGCCCCAGCTCCATCATCTTTCTTTCTCCTTAGACAGGTATGACAAGCTACCTTAGCCAGGAGTGCAGAAACGTTCGGCTTTGGCTATGTAGCTGTCAGGACCTGCCTGGGGTTACCTGGCCTGTGGGTGCAGAGAGGCCTGACCCCAGGTTCACAGGACTCCATAATAGACACCAACACAGAGGAATTTACCTTCTAAATTTTTCCACTTTATTACAGTGTGTGCAGCATGGGAAGTTCTCAGAGACAGAAAGACTATTTTGGGCAAAAATTAAGTCATTTTTATATCACAGAGGCATAAAGGGGCATTGAACACCACAACTTCAAGGAGACAATGCATACCGTTATCTTCTATTTTTCAACTGGGATAGCCAATAGATTATAATGTTTTCTATTCTCTCAGACCGATTTTTATGTTTCCAGTCTGTTTTCCTGTTCTTGCAGTTACTGGCAGTTATGGGCTCTTACTTTCTCAGGATGTTTTCCCCCTTTTTCCAGACTATTTTCCCCTTTTCAGAGGGTAAGTGGCCCTTATAATATTTTCTTTTTACACTTGTCAATGTTATCCCAGGATGTCTCTGGTTTCTAGGTACTCAGCTGTACTTCAAAGATGCCAGCTGCACTTTTCAACAATGGTTCACAGACCTAGTCCCAAGCTGGCAGGCATTTTCTCTTAGTATTTCAGCAGACATTTTCTTCTGTTCAGTAACTTTCCTCTTCTAACCAGGTCACCTTTCTGGTTGCTCACATCCATGGCTTAAGTCTTGATAGAGTTATACTGAAGCAGAGGTTTCACCTGTTGTTTCTTACCACCTGTACAGAAGTACCAACGACTTTTGCACAGATGACAAATAAATCTCTAGTAGGATATGTGACTTTATATTATTTCTGTTGCAAATAGGAGGCTGACTTGCAAAGCCTTAAGCTCTTCTTACTGCTCAACAAAGAAGTAAAAATGTGCTGGCTTGGGAAAGAATGTGAAGAATGGTGCATAAGTTTATGTCATTCTCACTTAAGTTTTGAGGAAGAATCATGCCTCAGAGAGACATAATGGAGTTCTACTCCAGAGAGGAGACTTTATCAGGAGGCAAGAATTTGCTTGACTCATAGCAAATTATGTTCCTTTCCCACTGCGCTTAGGTCAGCCCAGGCTGTGCTCACACTCCACTCTTTTACTGCCCACGAATACAGGTGAGGAAGAAAGGAAGAGTTACTGCTTCCCCCCGGCCACTGCTCTCTGAGGCAAAAACTGCTCTGTAAGGTAAAGGGTCCTCAGTCCTCACTTTCAAACATTAAAGCCAACACTTTTCAACACCCAGAAGGATCAAAGTTTTCCATCAGTGTTAAGAAGAATTTATCAACATTTGATAGAACCTTGATCTGTTCCATGAATCTGATAGAAAAAAACAAAACAAAACAAACAAAAAAAACCACAAAACAAAACAAAAAAAAACCAACCAAGAATTAACTTCAGCACTTTATACCAACACAACAAATAAATAAAAAATAGTAAGTATATTCACTGGTTAATTCCAGAAACTATGCATATAAAATACTTCATAAAAAGCAGGCAAAATGGTCCAATGATGTTTTGTTATTCTCCATGACAAAAGGGTTTTAAGTGTGTCCTTTAGATACAGGCTAATTTTAGTTGATAATAGTAGTGATAATAAAGTACAACAATCTCTGCTATCAGTGTAAAATAGAATTGGTAAAAAAAAAAAGAAAAGATTAAAAGAAAGACCTCACATGTTTTCAGTGGTGAACTTCTTGCAGTCTTTTCGTTTTAGTATATAAATGCAATATGGTATTTAAACATCCTGTGATACCCCTGCAACTGTTAAAATATTAAAACTTAATTGATTTAAAATAGCTCTTATTCATAATAGCTTTTGTGATCAAGACACTTGATCATTAGAAAATGATCACACCTAAACCAAACTAAAATCAGTTTAAGCCAAAACAAGCCATAAAAAAGTCTTGAGGTTGCCAGATAAACATGAAGCCTGTGACCTTTTATAAGTAACGACAAACTTGTATTTAGAGGTCTAAAAAAGTTTAAAAGTGTCTACTGCCATTTGAGAAATCTATGACAGAGTTGACAGAAATGACACAAACTCCTTTCTGGAGTACATCAGAATCCATAGAAGACACCCTAGCATGCCTAATACGGCTAAACATCTCTGTTGAAACAATTGAATGTCACCTTTACATTTGTTCAGCTGGGTAGCTCTTCACCTCAGAAAAACATAATGGAGTTCTACTACAGAGAGGAGCCTTTATCAGGATGCAAGAATTTGCTTGACTCATCAGAATTGATAACGTGGGAACATATTCTGAAGGTGAAATGACAACAGAAATTTTTGTGCTTTATTATCATTACCAACTAAAGTCCAGTGACTTGAACTTTGTTTATAATTGAAGCTTTTGAATACCAAGATTACATCTAGACCTCTGTAATAGGTGCCTAAATGCAAGTATCCTCTTTTCAAACTGAATTACATTACTGAACTAGCTACTAATTCTCCAAAACTTATAGCCGTCTCACATGTACTGTGTCATATTCCCTAGCTTTGTGGAGAAGTCTTCTAAATTCCAGGCAGTTCTATTGCTGAAGTCTAAAGCAGTCAAACTAGGTCCTACACATTATGTCTAGCCAAGATTTCAACTTATCTTTGATAAGTAGATAACTGTCAAATTGATAGAGGTCAAACACGCCAAACTAAGAACCCTTAAAAGTTGTATATGCATAAAAAGGTATCAACAGTGGGCTTTTATTTGTATTTATGAATAATAAATTCTTCATAAGCAGTCTCATGCCTAAATTCTTACACAGAATTTGGCAAATGTATACATTTATGCACCTGTGCCTGAGTATAAAAAATATTTGATGTTGCTCAAATCTAAAACTTTAAGTGCTCTGCAGTTTTCGAGTCTAAAAATTTTCAAGTCTTCTTAACTCCAGGTTGCCCCAGCTGAGAGCATTGATACAAGTTTCCAAGGTAGGTAGTAATCCTGGGTGACCTCTTGGACCAGCTTACATATAACTGGTTTCTAGATGACAGTTTCTGAAAAGGCATTTCCCAAGGCACTTGCTGAAAAGGTGCTCCATTTGATATATCCCATGATGTAGCCCCTGGAATCCTTTTTTCTGTCTTTGAAAATCAGACTCCTTTCTGACTGTTGGGACTTATTCCTTACCAAACAAATCTAATAGGATTTAGCATCTTCTGCCTGTGTCTGTCTATTCCATTTTAAGCAGTAGCATATGTCTTTAAGATAGACAAAACTTATGTGTCACTGATTCTGCTTTTGAAAAGGCGGTAGGAATATGTAGAAAAAGTGTTTTTAATTTTCATCTATAAAATTACTACATTTCTTAAAAAGAATGGTTACAGTGTGTTTCCTAAAACATTTTTTCTGGAAACAATTCTTTCTGGAAACAATGAAATTTGGTAACAAATACACTAATGAAAGGCCCTATTTAATATTTTTGTCCAGGTGACATTGTTTATTCATATGCAAAACAAGTTTCTCACTAGTATTTAGTATGACAGAGCAGTTTCAATATTTAGAGGTTGAAAAATACACAGCAAAGACCATTGAAGAGCCATCTTTCCTCACTTGCTCTCCTTTTATCTGCACTCTTTATACCTCTGCTTTCTTTGAATGTTTTTTAATTTATTTGTTTGCTTGTTTGTTTTGCTTTCCTCATATTATGGCAGTATTGCTGACTGTTGACAAAACATTATATTTTGTAAATAACACCAGCCCATCACTTGCTGGTCTGTGGAAACTTCATCTCTGGACTGTTCTTCCTCTTTCTCCCTGTCCCATAGCAAGAGAGAAACTTTCTACTTGGACCAATGCTTTGGCTGGAGAAAACACGTCCTTCTAAACCTCACAGCAGTGTCACAGGGAGACCTGCAGAAAGAGGTGGGAACAACTGTGGATGACACTGGAACAGGCACAAATCATCCAGGAAAACATCCACATGTACTTGTGACCAAAGCCAACTTGGTAAAGCTTCTGGAAAGTAACTTGGCAGAAAAGGCCCTGGGGGTCCTGGTGGACACCAAGATAAACAGGAGCCAGCAGTGACCTTGCTGCAAAGGCAGCGAGTGGTACCCTGGGCTACACAAGACAAATCATTGCCAGCAGCTGGAGGGAGGTGACCCTTCCCCTCTGCTCAGTGCTGTGCCCGGGTCTGTGTTCCCGGTAAAAAACCACCATGGACATACCAGGGAGAGCCTCTCAGTGCCCCCCTGCTGCCCAGAGTGTGATTGTTGGGGTCAGAACTGGATGCTGTGTTGACCTGGTGTTGGCCCTGAAACAGCACCAGTGCCTGCAGGGACAGTGCTGTGCCAGCTCTCCCGCTGGGGAGAATCAGGCTTTTGCCAAGAAGCACTGCCCAGCATTGGGACCCCCATTCGCAACCTCGCTCAGGCCAGTTGGACAGTATCCTGAGCCCCACCAATGTGTCTCATGTGACTCTGATCCTGTCCTCGGCAAGATGCTGCTGTGGCTCCAGGTTGGACTTGCTCGTGTGGCTCAGAGTCATACTGGTGCAGCCAGGCCCCACAGCAGTTGCCTTTCTCGTGAGTGATGCTGTCTGCTCTGCAGAGACAATCCTAGCCCCATGCACCCATCTTAGCATCCCCTGAATTGCTGCTCCACGAGGGCTTGTGGGTGACCCAGGGCTGTGTGACAAGGAAGAGGGTCTTCCTCTTCAGGGATGCCTTGGTCATTGCCAAGCCCAAGTAAGACCCTCAGACCCCAACTGCCTTTCCTCCCAAGCCCTGGTCCTGGGACTAAGGTAGGGAGACCCAAGGAGCAGCTGAAGGCCCCTGGGCCCCTGGTGCTGGATGCACCCATGTCCATGCCATGGCAGGCATATGGTGGAGGGGAGCCACCAGGCTGGTAGCAACCAGCATGTTCCCCCTAGGTAATGCCTGTGGCTGGTAGCTGCCACCACAGTCTGGGGCCCCTTTCCCAGAGCTCCGTGAGGGGGACACAGCTCTTCCAGACAGGATGCCCTGGGACCACCCCAAGGAGGCCACCTCAAGGTCACTAACTGCTGCTTCTCTTTGCTGATGAGGCAGCACCCGCTGACCCCAGCTCTGCCTGGCCCTGGACCAGCTGCAAGTGATGAGCAGCAGGAAGAGGATGACTGGGGATGCAGAGAAAGAGGAGTAATGCAGCAAGCACACCAACTTACTTGTCCTCATCTGGTCCTGTGGTTCCTGCATTGTCATTTTTCCAGTGAACCTCGGTGCCACATCCCATGGCAACACCTCTGTCCTGCCCCAAAGGGCTTTGTCCTGCCTCTGTGTTGGTCCCCATAGGACAAGGCTGTGCAGGCATCTGCCTCTGCCTACAGGCTGGGGAACAGCAGGGACTCAGGCTCTTTCTCCTCTCTTTCTGCAGCTCTTAGGTGGTAAAGAAGATGTGGATCAGCATAACTCCATGGGTAAGCCCTGCCTGGTAGTTCAGTCTGGGGGGAGTCAATGTTCATGTTGGGGGGATGCTCCAGAAGTAGTCATATGCAGAAACACTGCTCCCAAGCTGGGGAGAGGTGGCCTCATGGCTACAGGCAGCTCTTGGGTATAGCTAGCATTGCTTCTTCGCCCAGCTTTGTCCAGCCATCACCTGCCCACTCCCATCCTCATCACTGCTGTTGCTCTCTGCTCAAGTGATAGGTGATACCTGGGTGTTTCAGGGTCACTTGGAAGTACTTCCCAGGTTGGCAGGAGAGAGAAAAAGCAGATTGGGTCTTACAGAGCTCTTTCTCTACCCCTTCCCCATGCACAGGCTACCAAAAGGAGTGGAGGGGAGCCCGTGTGACCCAGCTGCCCTCTGTCAAGCTCCTCAGGAAGGAACTGAGCCGCTGCAATGTGAGTGCCCATCCTGTCTCTGCTCTGCCACCTGATGCTTCCCCAGCTGTAAGAGACTGTGTTGGACTATGTTTGTCTCGACATTGCTGCTGCACCACTACCACTTCCTGGCCTCAATATCCTGCTGCCGTGGAGGAGTACACTCTGAAGGAGACAAAATGTCCCTGAAGAAAACCACCATATCCACCCTAAGCTAGAACGACAACATCCTTCGTAGCATCTACCAAGCTGCACTTGTGCACAAGGCTGGGTGGAGAAGAAGCCAGGATGAGGAAGACATGTGGAGGCTGAAGGTGCCGCAGGTCAAGCCCCCCCCCCAGCGTGACCACCGTGAACACCTGGGCATGCATGCATGGAGGAATACGGGGTAGTGCATATGACAATAAGCTCTGTGAAAATGGGAGGACCCTTCAAAGAAATCATGGGGACTAGGACAAAAAAAGGACTATGCACTCCTCTCTCAGTAGAACTCAGGAATTCAACATTATCTCTCGGGGGAATTCAACATCACCTGAACTCTTTTCTCAGACCCCATCACCTGCACCAAGACTGAGTCAACAGGATGTTGCTGGATTCGTGATGGTGGTATCTGATCTCCTCCATTTGCTTGCTTAGTTGTTCTGACGTTTTCTTTCTTCTCTCTGTCCTATTGTTATTTCTCCTTGTTATGGGAATAAAGCTTAAAAGATTGTATAGCATCTGACCTCGTTTTTGTCTTAATTTGACTCCTGGGATCATATAAGAACCCTCCCTGATATTGGATCGGGATACCAGCCCAGCATCAGGTGTATCGCTTCTCACCTTCTGCTTTTTTCCCCTTGCCCAGGCGATAACACTTCACACCAGCAGACTAGAGAGGCTGGTCAAGGGCCAGGTAAAGGTGAGGACTGCTCGAGCTGCTTTTGCAGGAGGTCCTCATGTCCCAGCCTTCCCCAGTACTGGTGTACTGCCCCACTGGGCATATCACGGGTCACTGACTGAAGCAAATCCTCTCGGCTATCCCCACCTCTCACACATCACCAGGCACCAATGTAGCTTGCGTTTCTTGCAGGCTGGTGAAAAGCAGCAGACACCACCAACCCCATCTGGCAGCAACGGTGGACTTGGCCACTTCCAGGTGGGTTTGGAGAAGATGGGCAGGATGGGATCTTCTCCCCTTGCACACGGACACTGGTGCTGTACTGGGGCTGCTGCTGCCCTTCCCTCAGGGCACATCCATCCCCATAGCCCTCTGGCAGGAGAGAGCTGAGCCACCGGGGGCCCCTGGTTCCTAAATGGCATCTCTCCCTTGTGCTTAGCAATGGGGGGACAGTGCTGAGAGGGTCTTGGAGTGCTTCCTCCAAAACATCCCTGCTGAGCTCCTTGATGTAGAACTGTACAAGGAGTGGATGAGAGCCCTGCAGAAGACCAGCAGACAGGAGAAGCTGGCAGGACTGAGAGAGTAAGCGTGGCAAGCAGCCTGCCTGCTCTACAGGGACTGTCAGAGGACAGGATCTTGTAAAGGCAAAATAATGGCCTCCTTGAAAAAGCCATGTTTTCTTCAACCCATCTTTTGCTGCTGTGGGGTCAGATTTTGGAAGAATGTGGCACAGAAAAACATTTCTCTTCTTATAACTTTGGAGGTTTCTCCACAAAGGGACTCTTGCCAGAAGGACGGGGGGATGTGGCAGTAACTCTGTGAAGGCAGTTTGCCTGTTGCAGACATGGCATAGCCAGGGAGCCTTCCCTCAGTTGGTCTTGGGTGAGATCAACCTGCACAAACGTTGACAGTGTCCACTTTATTAACTTTGTGTTTCTGTTCCCTCAGGATAGCCAACAATTTGCCCTGTGCCAACCTCCTCCTTCTGAAATGCTTTCTTGGCCTGCTGCTTCATAATAGCAAAAACTCTGCAACCAGCAGGATGACTGCCAGCAGCCTGGCCATCTGTGTGGGCCAAACCTATTCAGCCCTGCTGAGGAGCACACACTTCCCCTGGAAGTGCAGATGCAGATGACGGAGAAGGTACACTGTATTTACCAGCAGGCTACAACCTCCTGGGCCCACCCAAGTTTTGCTGTTCAGAGGTAGCTGGCTGCCTTTTCTCTTGAACAAACACTCATGGAGTAGCTGCCAGGAAAAGCAGCCCCACAGCTGCAGCTTTCTGTGCAAAAGCAAGGGTCAGGAATGGGAAAGGCTGTTTGATCCATTTTCAGACACCTGGGTTGAACCCAATGGTTTGATGTGTGCAGGTGATGGGCCTGTTGCTGTTCTTCATTGAGAACAGTGAGGAACAATTTGGAGAGGAGATGGCTGGACTTTCCAGCGCACCAAATGAGGAGTTGTCAGCATAGGTAGTTGAAGCAGAAACAGCAGACGTATGTCAGGTCTGCAAATGCCGTGGCAATATGCCTCATGCATGAGGGTATGGTTCCTGATGTAAAGCTGAGGTTGAAATGTATGGAGTCTTCTCCTCACCAGGAGTAGAGAACATATGTGTCTATGTCTTTCAAAAAAGGACTTCCTTCTTGATGTGGATTCAGATCCTGTGAAGGAGAAATCAAGGTCATCTGTCATTCTGCAGCTCCACCAAAGTTGAGAGTAAGGTTGATGCATGTTGAACACAGCACTTTTTTCAATGATCCTGTTAGCATTTACTCAGCTGAGCTGTCGTGTCAGTAGCTGTCACCTTCAGAAAAGTTGAGCTGAGATCCTCCTTCATGAGAACGTAATCAAGTCTATTTTGGGGTGGGGGACTGTGCAAAATATGGATAATATAAACCAATCCATGTGATCTGTTTTTAAGTGCCCAGGTAGCAATTTGGCAAGCAGTAGCTTCCTCTTCCAGGTAGGTTCACTTCTGCATGTCCATTGTAGATGCCTATGCAAAATTTCTGCATGATAAATGTTTTTCTAGATAGAAAAAAAAAATAGTTTTGTCCTTATGTTATGTACCCTAAAGAGTGAGGACTCCAAGTAATCTCAAACATGACTACTTTAACCTGTGGCTGTTAGCCAACCATATTCTAGGTTTGCTGTTGTGATTTCATGCAATGCAAGAGAAACAAAAAAAGCTACTAATTTCTTGTATTGTGACATAATTACTGCAGGTTCGATATGAGATATACAGAACACTAAAATGCCTATTGATTGCAAAATGTAGCTTGCAAGAGCAGTAACGGTGAATGCTAGTTATTTAACAGTACATACAAAAATTGTCACATAAGCAGTCTCTACCGACAGACTACTCTCTTTAAAGATTTAATATTTTTTTTAAAAGTAAAAACTGAACAAGCAAGAAGTAAGCTGATGCTATTGAATGCTCTCCTGGAAATCTTTACTCTTGAAAAGTAGAGGCAGGACCGCTGGCTGCAGAACAGACTTTGACAGTCAAACATCTATGTACATAAACCCTCTGTGACAACACCAACATTTTACATTCCCTATTATACTTCCAAGGACTTCATCATGAAATTGTTAACATACTGCATAAGTTAGTCTATATGTCCAGCAACTAGTGCCCTGTTCACCTGTGAAAATTGGATTGACTTTTTTTTTTTTTTTTTTTCCTCCAGTATGATTGAAAAGATATTCTGGGGCCAAAAATATGGACATATATTGATTGTTTCAGAGTTCACAAAGAAATCTATTAGGATGTTTTCAGTATTCTTAGCTTTCAAAATAATCTTCCACTTTCTTTACAGCAAGGCTGCCAGTTTTGTCATTGAACTGCATCTGTACTACAATGCTCATTGTAATTGCAAGATCTTGAGAAATAAATGACAGCTGTATCAGGAGATCAGCAAACTGCTCCTCCAACAGCTTCTGCAACACTTCCATTGATGTACCAAATTTAGACAGAAAAATCTCATGTATAGTCCTCGCTAGAGAGGCAAGCTGCTGATGACATTTTAGTTACAGAACAGGAGTGTGAGGAGCATTAACTTCCTTTTGACCTTGGCATCTCAAGATCAAAGTACAGACTTTTCTTTTTGGAGACTTGACAGAATATTATTCACATCCTAATCATTCCAGTATTGATCCTGTAGCTCTAGGTCTGTTTATTTAAATGAAGACTTAATTTTTAAATAACACAAAACTAATAACTTATTTGTCTTTATCATTTCCTTTTTTCCCAATTCTCTGGAGAAAAAAAAATATTTTTTTTTCTGCATATTTTACTTGAGATCGAAAGAGAATGATACATCAAACCCATGAGGTTTGATAGCTCAGGGGTTTTTTTAAATGGAAAAGTAAAGCCATTTTTGTTATGAGAAGTGCCTAGTCTTGGCTCAGCTATTCTGTAAATAATTTTTCTCAGTTACAAGCAGTCATCAGGATTGTTCTCACAGTCTTATCTTAGTATTATAAAGGTAAACAGACTGGCTGTACCATGTGCCCTTGTATCATGGTATTTATTCATCCAGACTGAGGAACTGAGCAAAGTGCAAAAAACTGTCTTCCAGCTCATACCCACTGTTTTCTTACTTCAGAAATCACAATATGCCATGAAGTGAAGGGAGGATGCTGCTGCAGTCTTGGACTTTCCCTGGGATTTTGCTGAGACAATCAAAGCTAAGAGTTCAGAAGTGCCTCATATCCGCCAGTAAAGGCCTGCCTACAGATAACTTTGAACCTCAGACTAGTGACCTGGAAATGGAAACTGTTTAAATGATAGTAGACATGCATAACTCTCCCTAACTTGATGTGCTGCACTGTGTCTTCTACCCCTTACAACTTGCTTCAAAAGGAACGGGTTTGTGTCAGTGATTTGGTATAAATCTGAAGCTGCCACTACAGAGGCAACAAAGGATTGATAATATGATTCACAGACTGGGTCTGTCAACTGCAGACTGAACTGAGGCCCCTAGCTAAAACAAAACAAAACAAAAAAGACAAAAAATAAAGAAAATCAAAGAAAGACAGAGAGGGAGAACTAGCTTAATTTCTGAAAATTCAAAACAAAAGTACTGGTGGCAGCAATGACAGATTTGTGAGATTATGGAAGAAGTGGTATGATCTAGGCTTCTACAAAAACATCTCCCTTTGGGCATTACATTTATATGCATGAGCACTATTTTATTTTCAGTAGCAGACAGGTGTGTAATAGAATATTTTAATAATTTCTAAGAATGTGAATCCTGCAACAATTGAAAGTAGAACCTTTTACATTAGTACTATTGTGACACGCCAGTAAAATCAATAGAAAATGTGAATTTTATAAATACAGGAGTGATCATGAATTTATTTGAACAAGATTCCAATACTAAACAAACTATACAAAAAAAATCTGTTGCAAATATGTATGAAGCAGAAAACTGTCACTAGTTCAACCATCTCCACATGCTTTACTTTTCATACAGATCAATTTACAACACACATATTATTTTGGACTACCAATTGTTCATTTGCAGAACTGTCAGTTCTATAGGTCTTGAAATCTAATACCTCACAAAAACTATATATGAGGAAAATTGCAGTAGTGATCTTACATCTTTTATCCAAAAAACTGGTTTCTTTTACATCACTCAGCAAAATAACAGACAACTTATCTACTAGTTTTCTACACTATTTTTTGCTCTTGTACAGAAACCAAACAGTTCTGAGAAGTGGCTGATGAGCAACAAAAACTTGCACAGGTGGAAAAATTCATGATCATAAGAGTGGGCATTGGGAGGATGTGTGATGAAATGTGGGACCAGTATCATCCTCTTTTCAGCTGAGTTAAAATTTTTTGTCAGCATTATGTGAGTACACTTCATCTCATGTGACTACTCTAAAGGTAAATTGTGTAGACATCTGTGAAAAATCCCTCTTTCACACAAACAGACCAAACAGATAAACACTGACTTTGCAGTAAAATGGTTACTGCTAGGCATCTGAGTTAACACTTGAGTGTTCAGAGGACTGAGGATTACTTTTAGTGTTCTGAAACATTTGCATCCTTTCATGTCACTAATAACAGACATATTAAAAGTAGTATATGAAAAAAAAAAAAGCAAGTAAAGGAGTTTTTATCTGTAACGAAGCCTTTTGATGATACAGGGCCATCTGCAGCAATACTAGTTCATCATTCCTTCACATCAAAGTGGAAATGCCCTGCAGATCATAAAGTTGGATCACTAGTGAACACTTAACTTTTAACTTTGGGAAGAATTGAAGTTTAGAGTTGAATGCATCTTCTCTGTCTGCAACTGATCTGTTTAAACTCTTGTTAATTATTGGCTGCTCCCAATCAGGTGTCTCCTGCATAGGGTTGTTTTAAAACTGCAGGTTTCTATTTTTCAGGAATATTTTTCCTCCAGAATTTTGTACTGTCTTTTTTTCTAATATGCATGCCAACAATATATAGTCTTAAGTCCAGCTTTTCAACACTAAGGTCAAGAAAATGCAGATGTTGTGTCTCACAGGTAATTACCTATTTAACTGGGCTTCATCTCAAATCAACCCAGGTGCTAGCTGTTGGCAATATGTTGACAAACTAGAATATTTTATCTGCTTTTCCCTTCTCCAGATCATACTATTTAATATTATTCTGACTTAAACTTTATAGAATCATTTAGACTGGAAAAAAACCTTTAAGATCATCAAGCCCAATCCCTAACACTGCCAAGTCCACTTCTAAACCATGTCCCTAAGCACCTCCAGGGTGCTAATCCCCTCCAGGGATGGTGACTCAACCACTTCCCTAAGCAGCCTGTTCCAATGCTTGATAACCCTTTCAGTGAAGAATTTTTTTCTAATATCAAATCTAAAAACCTCCCCTGTTGCAACTTGATGCCCTTTCCTCTTGTCCTATCACTTGCTACTTGGGAGAAAAGACCGACACCCACCTCACTACAACCTCCTTTCAGGTAGCTGTAGAGAGTGATAAGGTCTCCCCTCAGCCTCCTTTTCTCCAGGCTAAACAACCCCAGTTCCCTCAGATGCTCCTCATAAGATTTGTGCTCTAGACCTTTCACCAGATTTGTTGCTTTTCTGTGAACAAAGGTGTATGCTTGCCAAGTTAAAAACAAGCAAGCAAACAAACAAACATGAAGCTATTGTTATCTTCAAGTCTACAGAACAATAACTGTTGTGGCTATATGGTAAAGAAGGTCTCCAAGTTTCAGGCCCCTGTATGCTATAAAGAAATATGCCTAAGTCAGTCTGCCTAACATGTTTACAGGAAGGTGCCACAACTTCTACCATCTTCCTTATATCCTTTGCAGAGTAATGAAAGATGTGAGAAGAGTTTTTGTTGGCATGCAAGACAGAAGAAAATATTCTACATACAAGTTTCATGCCAGATCAATGCCTCATTTTGCATTACCTCTCCATGTGAAATGAAAGGCTTGTGATTTGCCTAAAAATAATTTTAAAAAACCCTTTCTTATCTTTAAAGAAACCCAAATGTTAAAAAAAAAAACCAAACCCAAAAACAAAAAACAAAACCAACCAGCAAATACACACCAAAACCCAAAAACTTTATTACAGTAAAATTTGCAGCTTTTTAAAACTGATACTAGGTTTTGAAGTGGACCCAGGGAAATGATAGCATAACACAGATAATTCTGGCTGTGATTCTAGTTTACAGATATGCTTTTTTTTTTTTCCATTTATTTCCTTCAGTTAGCAACCTTTTAGGTCACATAGTTTGATAAATCTGGGATTCAGCTTGTTTCTGAATAAAAATAAGTTTCATTGCATAGTTGTTTCTGATTTATTAACAAATAATTTTGGAATTATTTATTCCAATCATACATACATAGAAATGTATGTAGTTCATTAGCAGTTCTTAGCAAAGGTTATAACACAGAGATACTTTTCTGATTGGCAATGTGTTAGAAATGACCCCAAAATATGAATGGCTGGAATGAGAAGGACAAGCCTGATTCCTTTTTTGTATCCTTATACATCTCATTCTGCTTGGTCTTCTTTGTGCATCAGACCATCCTGTTAATAATTGGTTTTCTTTTCCTCTCACACAATGCAAGGATGTAGGTTAAGCCATTGGACTTACCACAAAGATGTCTGATTGAAATCTCTTGAAGTTAAAGTGCCTCCCTCTCACAATATAACGAAGTACAAAAAAGAAAAATGACAAAATAGAATGCAACGCATTTCTTCTTTGTAAGGATTTTCATTCATTTCTATTTCCAAGATATCTCTCGTCACTTTAAAGAGTTTGGCTGCTGCAAAAGTAAGTGCTCCATCTTAACAGTCACCACACAGTTATGATTCCATATTGCCTGGAAAAAATTATCACGTTCTCACCAGTCAGAAGAGAAAGAGCTCTTCCTCTTTCACTAGAGAGTCCATATTTCACTAGAGAGTCACTATTGCTTGTGATGTAACATTTCTACTATTGCTCATGATGTAACATTTGTTCCAAAATACTTTTTCAAGCTCAAAGACAGACATATGAATGCAATGGTTTGAGATGATTATACATCTACCAAGTGTCAACTGTACTTCGCATTATTTGTGCCAACTATTTTGCGATACAAAAAGTTACATATATGTGTATTTATACAAGTATACACACACAAACACAAATGCAAACATAATATACAATGAATAGGAAATATTCAAATAATTGGGAAAAAAAGAAAACCCATCATAGACTAGTGCAGCTTCAATTAGTTGTTGTTTCACAAAATGTGAAAAGTGCAGCTCCATCACCTAGATGAGCAAGCTCTTAAAGATCCCAAGGGTCAGGTTTGTTCACAGGGTGGTTTCTAAGGTTCGGATTGTATTTGGCAGTTTAACAATCAGAAATTGATCCCTAACACTCCTTCCAGCATGTTTTGGACTGGAAGAGTCAAGTTGCTGCAAGTAATACAGATATATCGGCAGACCTACTTGTGAAAGCCTGTATAGTCTCTTTCTTCCATGTACCTGGACTAGCTGAGGCTATTACTAACTATTGATTCCCTTCATAAGCAGTATATTTCATCAAAATCATCCCCACGCATGAAATTGGTACAACACATGAGGAACATTTATTGTGCAGTCTATTATTGTCCCAGCTCAGTGAACCATTAAGAATGAAGTGAATCACTGAAGCAAAGCAAGTTGAACCAAAAACTCCTGAAATTAGTAAAAAAAAAAAAGATGTTTAGGCTGAGGGATTTTTATTTATTTTTTCTAAAAATCCTCTCTTTTGTAGTGCCTTTGACTAACAGCAAATAATTTTTGTTCACTTTCTTCACTTTCTCTTTATCTTCACATTTTTAGTTTTTGGGTGGCTTGGGTATTTAGAGCTCTCTCTAAAGCCTATTACAAGGTGTCTGCTCTGTTTTGATGCATGAAGTGCTGCAAAACAGATTATCCTGATAATATATCAGCAACAGGTGGGATAGGCCAGGACACAGCTGTACTCACTTCAGGGAGCTGACTGTCATGGCAGTGCAGGGGCTGGAGGCTCCCTGAGGTAGGGGAGGCTGGGAGGAGAGGCCTCCCCATGAGGTCTGTCAGGGCAGAGCTTGACAGGCAGGGCTGTCCCACCACCCAGACAGGAGCAGCTGGGAGTTACCAGGGTAAAGCCAGGCCAGGACACGGGTCTGCTGGCAGGAGATCAGACCCATGTCTGGGCAAAGCAATGGCTGCAACATGGTGGAGGCAGGAACTCAGGTGGGCACTGAGCACAGGAGCTTCAGCTGAAAAGCCTCTCCCAAGGAAAGAGAGGGGAGATCCTCTGAGGCTTTCTAGCAGAGATATTTGGGGAAGCCACCAGTGAAGCACCTTCTAGCTCTTTCTTTCAAGGCTACCAGCAACACTGTCTCTAGTTTGGGCCTGAGCCCAGACAGCTGTACCCTGGAGAGGAGGGGACTTGAGGGTATGACACTGACTCTTATTTCTAGAAAAATGAAACCAACATGTTTTTACAAGTAGACAGACCACAGAGCAGCTGAAATAAGAAATTCTTGATGATCAAATGAGTTTAAGAGGACTGCAGGCTCTAATGGTTCCATTAAAAAAGAAAACCTTCTAATGCCATAAAAGCTTGAATAATATATGAACTCCACAGCATCAAATATGTAAATATATAAAACTCTATTTAGCACTCACCACAAGCTAATTTAGTACACTTTACCATAAAGCTGGTAAATAAGTTCAGAAATAATTTACAAAGGACTTGAGTGTAAACTGCAAGCCATGTATACAGTTGGAAAGGTGAATCAAACTGCCTGAGGTATTAGATGTAGCTAGCAGATCAAAAAAAGATCCTATGAGAAATGAGATAAACAAAGATAATCTCTGGCATGGTGAAAGGAGTGTTAAGAGAATGCAGTAGATATGCTTCCCACACCTTGAACAAGGATGAGAGATGCTGAAGGTTTTTTCTAATCAGACACTTACTCTCTCACTTCCAATGCTCAAAAAATGTGCGGATGTCAGGAATTTCTTATTCATTATAAAGGGAAAAAAAAAAATGCTTGTGTTACTAGCAAAAATCTCAGAGGCAGTGTTTAAGTCCAGTGTCCCAAAGGCTGCAAGTGTAAAAGAGTAGTATAGAATCTGCAAGTGTCACAAAGAGAAGAATGTTAGAAGGGAAACTGAATTTAGGGTATTTGGTCTAACATGGGACAGATAGTATCATATACACAATCTGGGGATGCCATAGATGAACTCACAGAACTGCAGCTGAACACAAGACAGAAAAGGCCAGGCAGAACGTTGAAAAAACATCCTCCATCAGTAGTACCAGGAAAGAAAAAAGGGAAAAATCATCCTCTGTGTGGCAATCTGAATCAAAAGCAATCAGGAAATGCAAGTACTTACCAATCAGTAAAGTGCAGTTGAACAGTGAAAAAGAACTTCTGGCAGATAAATGCTTCAGCCTCCTCTACAAGGACTTAGTAACCTCACATCAAGCTCTTCCACTCTTCCTCAATGCCAAGCATCATTCTCCACTACAAATAAAACATGATTCTTTGTAGGTCAGAATGGCAGAATGGGAAGCTGAATGATTTGTGATGCTGAAACAAAGAACACTTCACCCTAGTCACCGGTGGAAATACTGTTCAAGTAATCATGGTTTGTTACAAGAAAAATCAGCTGAGATGGAACTGATCAGATTTAAATGCAAGCTTTTCAAAGTTAGATGTCTATTGTTAGCAACTTAGTGGAGCTGTCTTTAGAGACAATATAGAAAAGCAGGCATCTCCAGAGGGTGATTCTTTCACCTATTTTAGACACTGATGTTAGAGCAGATTAATCACTCTCTGATGATGCCAATTCCTCTCCATTGACTCTAGAAAGAAACTGTGTGATGACTGTAGACTAAAATGAATGACTTTTAGATGCTCTAAAGTTAGTGAGATGAATCCTACATTAGATTAGCAAATTAAAAGAATAGAATTTTGCCCTCCCCCTCTGCACATAAAGTGTGTTAACAGATTAGCCAGATAATCACTAAGTGAAAACAACTAAATCTTCAGGAAAGGTCTTTGAAAAGAAATGTGCTGCTTTTCTTAAAAAGTCATGAAAAATTAAGATTTTTCTTTTATTACCATGTCCTCTCAAAGCATTCTTGTTACATTTATTCTGGGATCACATCTCTGCCATGGAATGAAGATGCTTTCTTTGCATGTGACAGCAATATTGATACTAACAATATTACTCATTCAGAATCAGCATAATTTAATGGTGGTACAAGAAGATTGTCTAGATGTTTGAGTGCATATATTTCTGTATTTGTCAGTTGTCTGTAGTAATGTTTTTAATTGTATTATCAATGTAGACCAAACCTGACTATGATCTCTTTTATTTATACATCTAAATTTAAAAAAGAGACAGAATTCAATCCCTTGTTGAAAGACCAAGTGGACCTTGCATACAGTGTTTATAACTAACCTCATCAAGAGCAGATCTGTATAGCAGGGAGATCTAGTTGGAGTAATGCAAACCAGAGCCTTTGGGAGAGCTAATATTAAATTAATTAGGGATCCAATACTTGAACTTATTCTCAGAAGCTTCTTTTAATTACAGGTATAGACCTGAAGTTCCTACAGGTTTTATGAAAGGAAGCATCTGTTGAAGGAGAGACCTAAATCATTGTTTTTAGTGACAATTTTTAATACAAACTTTAAAAGCTGGAAAGTCACAGGATATAAGCCTTCACATATTCTGTTTCTCATAGTAATGCTCGGTTTGTCTGATGACTGATCATGTTTTCTGCACACATCTTAGGCTTATTGGGTCTATTAGCCTTTCTCACATTCAGTGAAAGACTAATAAAAAATAAATATGACCTGGTAATAACGTGGTGTAACTTTATTCACATCTGACATTTTTGTTCATGTTGAGATGTATTTTATGTATTTTATGTGAACAGTCCCTGAGATTTCAGGTGGGACAAACTGCTTTACAGCACCATCATTTTTATCCATAGATCTCATAGATCTCTTTTCAAGGGGTAAAATCATTGTCAGTTTGGCTCAACTTGTCACACTGAGAGTTTATGTGACTTGTCCAGAGTCAATAATACCAACAACAGCATCAATGGCCTCTCAGCAACAGTAAATCCAGTGGGAGAAACACATTGGAGTCCAGATGATCTATTCAATGAGTGTCTCTTCTACATTAGAAATGCCAGGAGTGGCCTGATATGTATGCGTCTGTGAATACATCTGTGCATATATATGAAAGCTGTATAGTATAGTAATAAATAAATATTATGCATGCACAACATTAATTGCCACCTTGTAAGTAATTTCAGGTAGATGTACAGGAAGCTTTGCTGTGGATCTGAGCCTGCTTGCTTTTGTGGGTTTTATTCAAACCCTTAGTGTATGTTGAACACAGGGGTTTTTTTGTAGCTTAATGTGCTAGAGTTACTGCTAAAGCTTCTTACAAAACAAAGAATCAAAACAGAAATGTCTAGGGAGAGGAACAACAGCCAGAAGGTGAGACAAAGACAGAACATGAGAAGTAATCTCAGTTGGCAGGTCCAGCCAGCCACAACAGAGTGATAGTGTGGAAATTTGTTGAGAGAGATTTTCAGGACACCGCTGTCCACACAGAAAACAGGGCATGTATTATGCAGTTCAAAGCACAGTCCTCTCTGTTACTGCTGCTCTCAAATGCCTATGTGTGCAATAGTTTGCCCCCATATCATTTATACTTCTATCTAAACAGTAGTCAGCCATCTTTATACACTTATAATCTGCTGGAAGGGGAGGACGGTGCTTCTAAACATGGTTGCTTTAGTTATTTGAAGTATTTTCCAAATGGTAGATAAATCTAACATTCTAGCTAGTGACATAAGTTGCCACCACTTGTTTGACATGAGCTTTCAAGAGTGAGGAGTAAAATGTTTTCACAAAAATATTTTAATTTGTTCCAGTGGAGACTGTATAAAAAGCAAACCAAAATGAACGGGGAGTAACGGATAGCTGATTTTCAGCAGTGGATGTTGTGTATGTGCCATTGTGCAGAATTCCAGGAAGCTTCTTCCACACCAAATGGGACTTGGATCTATATTAATTTGCAAAGGTGTATGTGCTTATTCTGTACACTTTGGCCCACTTTATAAAGGCAGTTTTGAAGCATAGATTCATTGAAAGAAATGGAAGTTAGATGCATCAATACCTTTGAGGAGCTAGCCTTATCTATTTATATCCTATGAAAACTCTGAAGTTATAACCATACTAGAAAATTAAGCAATGCCAGGCAATGTTCCCAGGTACTAAAACATAATCATTTATCCTGTTAAATTTTTAACTTAGTCTCTGGCATGATTTTGTCCTGTGCCAAAGGATTATTGGCTGTGACTTGTGAGTTTGCATGGAAGTAGGATCATTCCCAGGATGTAGTTTGGGTACAGGCACCTTGTTCTGAGCGTAAAAGAGTTTATTAGTGGGGACATAGGCTCTTTTAAGCCAACCGGCCACACTACCAGAAAGAGTAGTCCTGTGAATGTTTCATAACTGTAACCCAAATGGCTCTGGGAGACATTAAAAAGCAGAGCTGAAGGTTCAGGGCTGCCTTCAAAATAAAAGAGGAATTCCCTTGGGAACAGAAAATTTACAACATTTCTAAATAAGAATGAAAGAAAGGCAGACTGGAAAAAATAATGTGCATCAGTAAATCTTTGTGGCAAAGTACAATTCCAAACAGATTCATTATTTAAATTGAAATGACCATCCATTAACTTACAGATACTTGCACGATAACAATGAAAGTGTATATGCCTTTCAGGAGGGCACTGAAACATGATGAAATATTTTGACAATGACAGGGCGGGGGGATTACTGCACAGTACAGTGCATGTTAAAATCCTATTGGACCGGAATTAGTTGTACTGTTGAATCTGGCCTCTTATTGACTATTCTCTGTAAATATATTATGATACACAATAGAAAACATATCTAATAATAATAATTCATATTATCCATACATATACTCCATAATAAAAAAATTCAGACCATGCTGGTTTGAATTTTGTGCTCCTCATTTTTCCGTCCTAACTCAGTCCCTAAAAAAGCTGTTCTTTACTCTTGAGGTCACTTCCATGATTTTTCTAAGGCTTCTATGAAATGTTCTCATTTTTGTTTTAATCATTTACTGAACTGAAAATTGGGTTTGGATGTATATAATTGTTTTTACTTAGATTGTTTAACTGGTTCATATTTACCTTTTTTTATAACATTGAACATACAGTAAACATATGGCGTGTTTTTTCCCAGATTTACTTATGTCCTTTTTGTGTTGATATTTTTTTCCATGATAATATTTTTTGAGTGTATTAAAAAAATAAAGGAGAAAAGCTTGTGTTTTATGGGTTAGAATATTTTTAGTTTTCAGATACATCCTTCGTAAAGGTAGAAATTTCTAGACCAATGAAGTTAGCAAATATTGAATTCTATTATAGTATTCCCTCAACATTTTTTTTATTCCCATTTTTCAGAATGGAATTTAAAGGCATGCTCCCACTGAAATTAACAACAGAGCTTTCATCTGTGTTAGACCCTTGTATAAGGAACGGTTATTCTGTAATAATCCATCAGTAATTATGATTTCCCAACAAAATATTTAACCATGGCAATGTACAGTAATCTCCACATAAGTTCTTTTTGCATAGAATTATCTAAGGTAAAATTGATCATACAAAAATGATCACCTCTGATCTTTCATCAATTAATATTGAAATATTTTGACTTCCATTCAGGCTATGGAAAATTAAGTTATAATCCAATTTGCATGGACATTGTACTTTAGAAACAAGTTTTAAAGCTCTTTGAATATATATACATCTTGTCTAAAAATATGTCACTTTCTGTTTTTTCATTCAACAAAGGGCTTATAAGTCTGAGATCTCTGCCAGAGAAATTCCAGGGATCTATAAAGAGAGTTTTAAGAAAATATTTTTTCCTGTAATGATTTCAAGAGTTCCAAACATTATTTGAAAGTTTCAAAATATCTGGATGTTTTATTATTAATTCCTTAAGAATGTAGGGTATTAAAATATTGTTTTAACATGTGTTTTTACTGAAAACAATCTTTTCAATTCAAATAAATTTGACTGCTTCTACTAGTAATATTCTTTCAGTAGTTAGCCTGACAAGTCCCCAAGACCAATACAAGTTTGGAAGGTTTACTAAATTCTTTTCCACTAGGGGTGTTTAAACATGAGAAGTATCATGCTGTTTTCTTCTCCTTTAATATGCTTTTCCTTTCAAATTGATGCACAGAACATTTACTTTGCTTTACAAGGTTTGCTTATATTATGATATCTAAGAAAATGTCTCTCTTTCCCTAACTGTTCACAATCTTGTAATGTTGTGTGAGCAACAAACAGGGGGAGCTTGAAGCCATGATGCAGCACGAGAACTATGACATAGTAGTTATAACAGAAATGTGGTGGGATGCCTCACACGACTGGAGTGCTGCAGTCAATGGCTACAAGCTCTTCAGGAGGGATAGACAGGGAAGGAGAGGTGGTGGAGTGGCCCTGTGCATAAGAGAATGCTATGACAGCTCAGAAATCAAGTATAGTGATAACGGGGTTGAGAGTGTTTGGATTAGCTAAGGACCAATAAAGCAGATCTTGCTGTGGGAGTCTGCTATAGATCTCCCAACCAAAGCAGTGAGGTGGATGAAGCTTTCTATAAACAGTTGGGAGAAATCTCTTGGTCACTTGCCGTTGTTCTTGTGGAGGACTTTAACCTCCCGGGTATCTGCTGGGATCACAGCACAGCAGAGAGGGAACAATCCAGGAGGTTCCTGGAATGTGTGGAGGATAACTTCCTCACACAGCTGGTGAGGGAGCTGACCAGGGAAGGTGCCCTCCTGGACCTGCTTCTTGTGAACAAGGAAGAGCTTGTGGGGGAAGTAAAGGTTGGAGGCTGTCTAGGGTGCAGTGATCATGAGATGATTGAGTTTTCGATCCTTGGAGAAACAAAGAGAGGGGTTAGTAAAACTGCCACCTTAGACTTCCGGAGGGCAAACTCTGACCTGTTCAAAAGACTGATTAACAAAATCCCTTGGGAGGCTGTCCTGAAGGATATGGGAGTCCAGGAAGGCTGGACATACTTCTTGAAGGCACAGGAGCAGGCTGTTCCTGTGTGCCGAAAAACAAGCAGGCGGGGAAGGAGACTGGCCTGGCTAAACAGGGACATTTGACTGGATCTCAAGAACAAAAGGAGAATCTATTGCCTTTGGAAGAGGGGCCAAGTCTCTCATGAAGACTATAAAGATGTAGTGAAGTTATGCAGGGAGAACATTAGGAGAGCCAAAGCGCAGCTAGAGCTCAACTTGGCTACAGCTGTTAAGGATAATAAAAAATGTTTCTATCAATTCGTTAACAGCAAAAGGAGGATTAGGGAAAATCTCCCTCCTTTATTGGAGGCAGAGGGAAACATGGTAACTAAGGATGAGGAAAAGGCTGAGGTGCTCAACACCTACTTTGCCTCAGTCTTTAGCAGTGGAACTGGCTGTTCCCTGGACACCCAGCCTCATGAGCTGGGAGATGGGGAGGGGAAGCAGATTGAGGTCATCACAATTAAAGAGGAGGTGGTCAGAGACCTGCTACACCACTTGGATGCACACAAGTCTGTGGGACTGGATGGGTTACACTCAAGGGTGCTGAAAGTGTTGGCAGATGTGCTCTCCAAGCCACTTTCTATGATTTAACTGAACTCATAGATAACTGGGGAGGTCCCATTGGACTGGAGGGTGACAAATGTGACACCCATCTACAAGAAAGGCAGAAAAGACAATCCAGGAAACTATAGACCTGTCAGTCTGACCTCGGTGCCAGGGAAGGTCATGGAGCAGGTCATCTCGAGTGCCATTAAAAGTCATATAATGGACAACCAGGGGATCAGGCCTAGTCAGCATGGGTTTATGAAAGGTGGGTCCTGCCTGACAAACATGATCTCCTTCTATGACAGGGCGACCTGCTTATTGGATGAAGGAAAGGCTGTGGATGTGGTTTACCTTGACACCAGTAAGGCCTTTGACACCATTTCCCACAGCATTCTCCTGGCGAAACTGGCTGCTCATGGCTTGGATGGGCACACACTTTGCTGGGTAAAAAACTGGCTGGATGGCCGGGCCCAAAGAGTTGTCGTGAACAGAGTTAAATCCAGTTGGCAGCTGGTCACGAGTGGTGTCCCCCAGGGCTCAGTTTTAGGGCCACTCCTGTTTAACATCTTTATTGATGAACTAGACAAGGGAATGGAGTGCACCCTCAGTAAGTTTGCAGATGACACCAAGTTGGGTGGGAGTGTTGATCTGCTCGAGGGTAGGGAGGCTCTGCAGAGAGATCTGGACAGGCTGGAGCGATGGGCTAAGGCCACCTGTAGGAGTTTCAATAAAGCCAAATGCCGGGTGCTGCACTTCGGCCAGAACAACCCCCAGCAGCGCTACAGGCTTGGGGAGGAGTGGCTGGAGAGCTGCCAGTCAGAGAGGGACCTGGGGGTGTTGATTGACAGCCGGCTGAACATGAGCCAGCAGTGTGCCCAGGTGGCCAAGAAGGCCAATGGTATCCTGGCTTGTATCAGAAATAGCTTGGCCAGCAGGGACAGGGAAGGGATCTTACCCCTGTACTCGGCACTGGTGAGGCCGCAAATCGATTCCTGTGTTCAGTTTTGGGCCCCTCACTACAAAAAGGACATTGAATTACTCGAGTGTGTCCAAAGAAGGGCAACAAATCTGGTGAAGGGTCTGGAGCACATGTCATATGAGGAGCGGCTGAGGGAATTGGGGTTGTTTAGTCTGCAGAAGAGGAGGCTGAGGGGAGACCTCATCGCCCTCTACAGCTACCTGAAAGGAGGTTGCAGAGAACTGGGGATGAGTCTCTTTAATGAAGTAATATGTGATAGGACAAGAGGTAATTGCCTCAAGTTGCGCCAGGGAAGGTTTAGACTAGATATTAGGAAGCATTTCTTTACAGAACGGGTTGTTAGGCGTTGGAATGGGCTGCCCAGGGAGGTGGTGGAGTCCCCATCCCTGGAGGTGTTTAAGAGTAAGGGCGACATAGTGCTTAGGGATATGGAGTAGTTGGGAACTGTCAGTGTTAGGTTAATGGTTGGAGTGGATGATCTTCAAGGTCTTTTCCAACCTAGACAGTTCTGTGATTTTGTGATTGTGTTTTAAAACCTTTTTGACAGAGTGCATGGAACACTACAACAGGTCAGAGACTTCCATGATACAACCCTATTCCTCGTTCAGGTGATTAATAAGATCTATTTTCATGACAAATTGCCAACTAAAATTACCTTGCACTGTAAACTACAGTGATGACAGTTCTGCATGCTGTTTTACACCCTGTAATTTCTGTTCTTATTTGTCTTTATCTTTTACACTGTATCTTTTACACTTATATAAAATATATTTATGATAACTAGCTTTCCAAACTGTTTTCTCTGTGTGCTGTTGTAGGAATCTATTAGCTGCTCCACCTGTTATGTGCTGCTGTCTGTTTAACAGATTTTCCATTGTCTTCTATCTTTTGCCAAGAATGAGAAATAATAGAGGATATCAATGTTAAAAAATAAACAAAAAAAAAAGTTTCGTTTTTGTCCAATTGTTATTCTCCAGGTTCCAGGAAATGTCATTTAACTTACTGTGTTTTATGTGGTGACTACCCAGGAGCTTGGTGAGCCTGGCAGCCTTGGCAGGCATTCTTGACAGCTTGTCAAGCCGGAGGCTACCGCATGTTGTCATTTCTCTCAATAATTAATAATTAATTAAAAGCCATGATTTTTTAATGATAGACGGATTTAAATGTACTGGGTTTGGGGGTTTGTATTTTTTTTAAAACATTCATTTTTTGAAAGCAAAAAAGACAAGAGGAACAATGTACATGCTTTCAAACAAGTCAGACAAAATCACTGGAGGAATAAAGGCCTACCATACACATACATTCATCTGTGTGTATGAGGATACATTTGCACACAAAGAATCTGGTCCCTGCTGGCCAAACACAAGTGACTAAACACCTTTTTGCAAGCCTAGAAAATCAAACACAGCCTGAAGCACCTGATTTAAGGATTTCCCATGCATGCAAAGCACAAATCCCAAAGCAGTGTTTTTTTTTTCTTAATCATTTGGTGTGTTCTGAGGAAATGTAGGAAAATTATGACCCTAATTTTCAAAAACACTCCAAGGAGCCACAGAACAGAGAACGGAAAAGAAAAAGATGCCACTGCTAAATGATGTTAATCCAGCATTCTCCCAGTATACTTAATTTCCATGTATATTTTATATTACATATTATACATTACATATTGTATATTACACATTACATTCTATGTACTATATACTGTATACTGTACTATGTACTGTATACTGTATACTATATATTATCTCTATTTCTGTTTTGTATAGTTCCCTGTATACTTCATTTGGCTTTTTTTTCTTTTCTTGCAGAGGCCCAAGTTCAGTGAAGACTGGATGTTGCTGAACTAGTGGCAGAAGTCCATAATTGCCCCTTGGAGCACAATCTCCAGCCTTAAACTGAACATCTGTGGTCCACACCCAGTGCCTAAGGAACACCTTTTAGAACAACAAGAGGCCAGCCCAAATATACCCAACAGGGAAATGTGGGAACAGCTCTGGCTGAAGTCCTTTCCTCTGTAGACATTAGATGCTGTCTGGTTTCAGCTGGGATGAAGTTAATTTTCTTCTTAGTATCGGGTATAGTGTTGTTTTTTGGATTTAGGATGAGAATACTGTTGATAGCACATAAATTATGTTTTCAGTTGTTGCTAAGTAAGATACTAAGTCAATGAATCTTCAGTGTCTCATGCCCTACCAGCAAGAAGGCTGGAGGGGTGCAAGAAGTTGGGAGAGGACACAGTCAGGACAGCTGACCAATACTGGACAAAGGAATATTCCATACCATATGACATCACGCTCAGTATATAAACTGGGGGGAGTTGGTCGGGAGGGGCAAATTGCCGCTTTGGGACTGGCTGGGCATCGGTAAGCAGGTGGTGAGCAATTGCATTGTGCTTCACTTGTCTGTCTTGGGTTTTATTTCACTCTCTTTTTGTTATCTTCTTTTTCATTACTATTATAATTATTATTATTATCATTTTTATTATTATTAAAATTTCAATTATTAAACTTTTCTTAACACACAAGTTTTACTTTTTTTCGATTCACCAGGTGGGAGGGGGGAGGAGTGAGTGAGAAGCTGCATAGTGTTTAGTTACTGGCTGGGGTTAAACCACGACAGATGCTTTGTTACCAAAACCTGTATCCCGATATTCAGGATTCAGAAACTGATCTTACAAAGGGGTACCTGCCTGTTTCACCAAGACACAGTGCCAGCTTGGTTTCCAGGAACTGTTTATCCACAGAGAAACAGAGTTTTTCCTGGGGTGATATTGTTCCCTTGTATGTAGATGATAAAATATCAACAGAAGAGAAGTGATTTCACACTATGCACAACAGCAGCATGACAGCTCCATACCCAGCTGCAGTCCTTGTTATACTAAGCCTCCCTGAGTGAAACTGTATTTGATCTAGTAAATGCAATTCGGTTTCTACCATTCTTGGGAAAAGAAAAAAATAATCTGTATTAATTAATATATTTATTAACTTTCAGACACCAGTACCTTTTTGTAACTATTTAACATTTGTGAAAGCTTCTCTGTTTACCTGCTATTAATAAATAACACTAAATATATAAACATTCTGTCCCGCACCTTCAGACTTGCCAGGACAGTCAACAATAACTACCTAAAGGTTGATCCAACCACAAACAGAGGCATTTCCACAAATATATAATCTGTAATTTGAGATTAACTGTGTTAATCATCAGGGAATTTTCTAACAGAAAAGTTCAACGTGGGAGTAGAAGTATTATCTTTTAGGTAATTTTAGTTCTTCTCTTACTATTGTGAGGTGGCAAATATCACCAGATGATGATGATGATGATGTCAAAGTTATGATCTCTTTGGAGAGGCATCCTACAAAGAGAGGAAAATGTAGCTGCACAGAAGGAGTACCCAGTTCATTTCATTATCTAAATTCAGTTGCTGAAGCTCAATTCCTTTTGGGGACAAAGACTCAGTTGACGGATTGAAATTTCTGAGGCAAATTAGTTCCTTGTTGGACCAGTCTAGCTTGTTTGCCATAAATAAATCTCAATAGTCTATTGGAAATAAATCTCAAAGTCTATCCAAACTCCAGTGTTGTTTCCCCTTATAAGAATTTAAGGTGTCAGTTTCCAATATCTTGCTACAGTCACTGTTTGGTGAAATGTTGGTACAACCATGAAGATCATAGAAATACCATTTTCTAACAAAAAGAGGATAGGAATAGGTCTTGACAGGTTGACTAGTTTATTACTGCCCAAAGTCAGTAGCAACTGTGCCAATGTTGTTCTGGACGATTGCTTTTATCAATCTGTTCTCAAAAACTTCCAGTGATAGGGCTCAGACACAAACTCTAGATGGTCTGTTTGAGTGCCTCACTATTCTTACTGCTAGGAGAGATTTCTGTTTTTCTGTGTGTAACCTAAATCTGCCTTTCACATCATTACTTAAGTTGATGTCACAGTGTCAAAAAATAGATCAAAATGTCTCAGAGAAAATGCTTTCCTACACCTCTAGTCAATATTATCTAAAACTTCCTGAAAAATGGTGGCATATTATTTTAAAAATTTTACCATGTGTATTTATACAATTGTTCAAGTCTGTAATACATGGACTGTGTAGCTGTGTATACGTGATAATCTTGTACAGATGTTATGTATTATACCATGTGTGTGATCCATTTCAGTGCAAAATAATAATAAAAAAATACACAGATTTTATAGCCCAAGGGGTAAGTAGTATCTGGCAGGTTAATTAATTGAACAGTAATCCAGAAGGAAATGTATTCCAGTGGAGACAGTCGAACACTCTCCCTTTCCAATTGATCATATTTAGTTAAGAGGATTGGCAGTAGTTTGCAATTCACTCAGGTGTTGCTTTGGGCAGGGCCTGTGTTACTTAATCTAATAGTTCTTTTTCTGCTTTGATGTTGATAAAGGCCCATGAAATTAATCTTTCTTAATTGTATTATAATAAAAAGAGTGCCCTAGGGACAATAAAAAAGGAATGAACCCCAAAAGACCAAATCCATTTGCTACAATTGGATTGTGTTATGTTATGTGATAAAAGCTCATCTGCATCTACAAATGAGCAGAGAGAGAAAATGGCAGGTGAGGACTCGAATAATACCCTGCCAGACTACTCACAGGTCCATCACAGGAGCCATCAGCCTGTCAAACCCCATCTCTACAGAGAATCACAGGGATACAATGGCAGATGTGGGGAACCCAAATTAAAGACTCAGAGGAACAGATAGTCTGTCTGGACTCCTCTCAGGTCTATCCCAGGAGACCCGCAGACCCACTGTCCAGGTATGATCATTGTCTGGCCTTTCCTTTTGGCACATGCATCATGAAATTGGCTCTTTATGGAGTCTCTCAAGATAGGGAAGTTCTGTCCCAGAAAAGTGTGATCCCACATCTGTGGGAACACCTCCTCACACCAAGTATTCCTGCCATCACTTGTACAGCCCTGACATTTCCATAGAAATAATTTCTTTTACCAAAGTCCTTTATCAGATGTTTGAGCTGTTAACTATGGTTTTATTGGACTGTCACAGCCCTCTATAGACAGATAGGACCAATCTCATGTTCACAAGCCCTGGTCCTCATGGGGGACTTCAACCACCCCGCTATCTATTGGAGGGACAACACAGCAGAGCAGGGCATAAGCGATCCAGGAGGTTCCTGGAATGTGTTGATGATAACTGCCTTCTCCAAGGGATAGAGGAGCCAATGAGGAGAGTTGCAGTGCTGGACGTTGTTCTCACCAAGAGGGAGGGGCTAGTGGGGGGTGTGAAGCTCAAGGGCAACCTTGGCTGCAGTGACAAGGAAATGGTGGAGTTCAAGATTGTTAAGGTAGCAAGGAGGGCACACAACAAGGTCTCTACCCTGGCCTTCAGGAGGGATCTTCAGGGATCTGTTTGGCAGAGGAGGATGGGATAAAGCCCTGGAGAGAAGAGAGGCCTGAGAAAGCTGGTTAGTATTCAAGGATATTATCAACATCTTCCAAGCTCAGAAGTGATGCATCCCAACAAAGAAGTAGTCAGGGAAAAATGCCAGGAGACCTGCATGGATGAACGAACCCAAACGCAAAAAAGAAGCCTACAGAGGGTGGAAGCAAGGACAGTTAACCTGGGAGGAATACAGGGAAACTGTCCAAGCATCCAGGAATCAGGTTTGGAAAGTCAAAGCCCTGATAGAAATAAATCTGACCAGGGACATCAAGGACAACAAGAAAAACTTCTATAGGTATGTCAGTGATAAAAGGAAGACTAGGGAAACTGTGGGCCCTCTCCAGAAGGCAACAGGAGACCTGGCTACTCAGGATATGGGGAAGGCTGAGGTACTCAACAACTTTTTTGCCTCAGTGCTCACCAGCAAGTGCTCCAGCCACAATGCCAAAGTCACAGAAGGCAAAGACAGGGACTGGGAGAATGAAGAACTGCCCACTGTAGGAGAAGTTCAGGTTTGAGACTATCTAAAGAATCTGAAGGTGCACAAGTCCATGGGACCTGGTGAGATACACCCATGGGTTCTAAGTGAAAGGGTGAATGAAGTGACTAAGCCACTATTCATCATATTTAAGAAGTCATGGCAGTCCAGTGAAGTTCCTGCTGACAGGAAAAGGGGAAATATAACCCCCATTTTTAAAAAGGGAATAAAGGAAGACTCAGGGAACTGCAGGCCTCACCTTTGTGCCCAGCAAGATCATGGAGTGGATCCCCCTGGAAACTATGCTAGGGCACATGGGAAATATGGAGGTAATTGGTGACAGCTAACATGACTTCACTAAGGGCAAATCTGCCTGACAAATTTGGTGGCCTTCTGTGACTGGGTTACAGCATTGGTGGTTAAGGGAAGAGCAACTGATGTCATTACCTGGACTTGTGCCAAGCATTTGACACTGTCCCACACAACATCTTTGTCTCTAAGTTGGAGAGACAGATTTGATAGATGGATCACTTTGTGCATAAGGAACTCAAAGAGTTGCAGTCAATGACTTGATATCCAAGTGGAGACCAGTAACAAGTAGCATTCTTCAGCAGTTGTTATTGGGACCGTCATTGTTTAACATCTTCTTTAGTGACATGGACAGTGGGATTGAGTGCACCTTTAGCAAGTTTGCCAAAGACACCAAGCTGTGGTACAGTCGACATGCTGGAGGGAAGGGACGTGCCATCCAGATGGATCTTGACAGACTTGAGAGGTGGGTCCGTGCAAACCTCATGAAATTCGGCAAGGCCAAGTGCAAGGTCCTGCACATGGGTCAAGGCAATCCCATGCACAAATACAGGCTGGGTGATGAGTAGATTGAGAGAAGCCCTACAGAGAAGGACTTGGGGGTATTAGTTGATGGAAACCTGACTATGAGCCAGCAATGTGGCCTCGCAGCCCAGAAAGCCAACTATATCTTGGGCTGCATCAAAAGAAGAGTGGCCAGCAGGCCGAGAGAGGTCATTCTCCCCCTCTACTCTGCTCTGGTGAGAGCACACCTGGAGTACTGTGTCCAGCTCTGTGGTTCTCAGCAAAGGAAAAACATGGACCTGTTGGAGTGAGTCAAGAAGAAGGTCCAAAAACTGATCTGAGGCATGGAATACTTCTCCAATGTGGACATGCTGAGAGAGCTGGGATTGTTTAGCGTGAAGAGAAGGCTCTAGGAAGACCTTATTGTAGCCTTTCAATATATAAATGAGTCTTATAAGAAAGTTGAGGACAGACTTTTAATAGGGATTGTGACAACTAGACAACGGGTAATAGTTTTAAACTAAAATACATTCAGACTAGATACAAGGAAGAAAGTTTTTACAATGAGGGTTGTGAAACACTGGAACGGGTTACCCAGAGGGGTTGTAGATGCCTCATCTCTGGAAACATTCAAGGTCAGGTTGGACAGGGCTCTGAGCAACTGATCCAGTTTAAGATGTCTGTGCTCATTGCAAGGGGGGTTGTCCTAGATGGCCTTTTAAATGTCCCTTACAACCCATACTATTCTATGATTTTATGATTATCTGATTCTATGATTGTGCAAACACTGTTTAGGAATTGCCAAAACATAGGTGTGTTATCAACACTGTTTTACGCACAAGTACAAAGCACAGCACTGTATGGGCTTCTGCAAAGAAAGTTAATTCCATCCCAGATAAACCAAGTCCAGCTAGAACAGATCAAGCCAGACTAGCTGGTAAGCAGGCAAACTGGTATGAGAACTGAGGGTGACTCTAAGGGTGAGACTACAGGGGGACCTGGCTATCAGTGGGACCAGAGGAGTCCTGGACAGAGAGACTGCAGGGTCTGGGGGTGTCCAGGAACGAGATGTGTGTGTGTGTGTGTGTATAAGACTGAGATCAACAGGAGCTGGCTACTGGGGATCAGGGAGGGCCCAGGAGCTCTGCAAGTGTCCATGTGTATGCGTGAAGTTGACTGAGGCAGTCTGTACCAACAACTGGAGGGGGGCTGCAGCCTCTGGCATTTGTATGCCTAGGTGCCCACAACTGGGGAGACTGGGATCCAAGGACAGTTACTGGGCAGACTGAGGTCCTGAACCCAGCTGCTGGAGGGATTCACACTGTACATATGTATGTATATATTCTCACCAGTGGACCTTCATACTGCTGAGCCAGTGAGGGGAGCCATTGGAGTTGTCTGTGTTCAGGTGAGTGCCTAATGTGTATGTCTGTGTTGATCTGTGTATATATATATATATATATCTCATATATACTTGTGTGTTTGTGTCTACTGGGAATACACGCTCAGCCTCACTATTGCTTGGATTTAAGGACATGAAGCTATGGCAGGCTGACCTCTCTTGGGCTGTTGAACCCCTAACAGATTGCTTCTTTCTACCTGACAGAAACATGCTGAAGAAAGACCTATAAAGTTTTCATGGTCATACAGATATTTGCTGAAGTAGTTTCTGTCAACTTTTCCAAGGACATAAGTCAGTGGAAAAGCAGATGTACAACAGAAAATGAGGATACCTCCAGAGGATCAGATAGGTACATATCCTTGATAATTGATATCAGGAACTTTTCTTCATTTGTTATAACATAAGAACACACCAAGGAGGAGTTGAAAGCTGTGTAACAGCCCTTGAATATTACATTTGTGAGCAAGAGCAAAAATACATCATAGCCATATAAGAGACAAAAGGCTAAGTTTACAAATGAATTCCTCTATATGTTTTTTAAACAGTTTGTTTAGTCATAGTCACAAAAAAAGTTGAATTATGTATTATTGAGAAGATTACCAATCTTCTACCCACATAACTAGAAAATTATTATCTTTGATTAAAAACCATCACATTTTAATTCAGAAGATTTCAGGCGATGTTCTGCTTTTCTTTTCTCAGCTCAAACTTCTGTTTAAAAGGACAGCTGATATTGAAGTCCATGCTTATCCCTATTAGTACTCCTTCATCACTGTTCCCTCCTTCTCATCAGGTAGAGTAGACCCCTGTTTACATTAATAGCTAAGCAGGGAATTTCTGGGACAAGCATAATAGGGTGGAGGGAGGTTAGAAGTTGGAGAAGGAAGGGAGAGGACAAAAATGAGAAAAGTATCCCTCTTATTCTCACACTGAACTTGCTCAGCCCAAACCTTTCATACTTATTTGATCCTCTTCCTGACCTTGCCTCTATGTTTCTGAGTCTCAGTCCTGAGCTTCCAAGCCATGTTTCTTAGCTTCACTTCCAAGGTTTCTGCTTTTGAGGCTGTTGGTCAGTGCTTAGCTTATTCACAGTGGTGAGGAATAGTCTGAAACTATTCACAATGAACACATGCCTGACAAATACTTGGTGGACAAATATTTAGAAGTAATTGCTGTTGTTGCTGTTATTGTTATTATTATCACCACCTTTTAACTTGAGTTTCTGAGATATGCCCAGTTAACATTTGCAGTGTCTCTCCAACCACACTGAGTAGAAATCTACTTCTGTTTTTAAATATAGGTCTGGTAATTCAGAATTAAATAGAAGGTAAAAATAAGCATCGGAACACGAATTTAGCAATATCAAGGGATACCCAGTTAATCTAAGTCCAGTGCTAATGTCAAAGTCAACACTTTTGTTTGGACAAATGGAATTAAAGGCCTACTTCCTTTAACCTTAACCAAAGCTCTAACTTGCCAGACTAGCTAGCTAACCATCAGCACAGAAGGCATGCCAAAACTGTTTCAACAGAAGGACAAGATTCTTTGGACTAGTTCTCCAGCATACAGGTGCAGAAACACATCCATCTGAAGTATCTCACCACTATTATTTTGGAGGAATTCTTTTTAGTCAGCAACAAATAATACCAAATACTGTCTTCACTAAATTGAGAAATCATAAATAATAAAAAATAAAAAATAATGAATAATAAATCAACCCGGACTGAAATCAATCCAACTAGGCAGAATAGCAGGATGCTGCCTGAGAAAGCCTTATGTAAGGAAGGAATAAAAGATTAATTGGGAATAAGCTTCCCACAGAAGACCCTAAATGTCCCCACATTAGTAGTTCATAGACAAGGAAGGACAGAGAATGTATGGTTCCTCATTTTGCTTTTCCATCTATCCTCTTCCATATATATGACTCCTAACTTCAGTAAAAAGGGGGAGAAAAGAAGAGTTCTGCTCCAGCATTCTGAAACCTGAGAGGTTCCCTTACTCTTCACCTTGATAAACTTCACCAGTTGACATTGTGGGTCTGTAATTAATGTCCAAATGAGATAAAACAAAAGTCTCAGTTAAATGGTGAAAGGGCCTGACTTTTTTTTTAAAAAGTGGTCATAAGGATTTGGTGGCAAGAGTGAGCCAGCACCTGGCAGATCAGTTAGTATGTCAGTAACAACAAACTAGCAGGTGCAATATTAATAAAAGGCACAAGAGGATCCAGAGCTCTGTCCGTCATACCATCAATTCTCTGGATCATAAGTAAATAATTGTTCCATTCTGCTGTTGATTAAAATGTTAGGAAAAGTACAAAGTTACAAGAGCAGAATCTAAACCCATACCAGACCTATGAAAAACCTATAAAAAGGGTCAAACCATTTTTACCTCCCTCTCAGTCCTTAGATTAATACCACCTTCTTGTCATATGGAATTTCAGAAGGATAACATGTCTGAAAGATGGTGGTTTAGTCTTCCATCTAAAAGTGACAAAACATTCTTGTTAAACATTTGTATTATATTGTACATACATTTGTTTTCACTTTCTTTAGTACAAGAGCAATCATGTACATCAACGTTCATATAAATCATGCATAAGTTTACTTATATAAAAATTTAAAGGACGTAAAAAATCACTTTATCAGTAGTGAGTCATTGGGCCAGATTTACTGTGTATTTTATTTCTCTTTGTAACTAACAAAAAAATTAGAAGGATAAAGAAGATTTTTTTTTTGATTCTTAACTACTGAAGAACTTTTTATTTTCTCTCTCTCAAGGTTCAGAATATCTTGTCCACAATGTAAGTCACTAGGGCCTTTATTTCCATGAGCAAATGGAAGATTGATCCTCTTAAAGTCTGTTCAGAAACTTTACTTGGAACTGTACAGCATTATACTGAAACCAGATGGTTGTTATGGGAGGTGATAATATCCAGCTGAGAGGTAGCAATAAGTAACTGGTCGGCAGTGACATCTTAAAATGACAGCCTTGTTTGCAATAACACTGAAATAGTGGCTCACATCATTGACATCTTTCAGCAGGAATTATTAACTCTTGTTTAAAGAAACACTTGCATAGTTAAAGAAGTTTTAGATTTAGAGAAGACTAACTTGCATCTTCTCACTTGGTATGCTGTTTGTCATTGCTTTGATGACTAACATAAAAGTCAGTTATTGAAACAACTATCTTCTAAGTTACTAGGTCATTTTTCAGAATTATTCCTTCATACTGAAAATAATTTTGATTCACTATGGAAAAAATAATTCCTATGATGGCAATTAAATACTTGGACTTAAATAAAATAAATATTTTAAAAAGGAATTAATGTAAAATTGATTTTTTTTGAAAGAAACAATATATTGATATGTAAAATAAATGGGGGAAAAAAGATTTTCTGGATAAGTATTCACCAGAGCACCTTGGTGCTCATTTAATAAGGAAAGAAAAAAAAAGGAAAGAGTATGTATTCACACTGTCCACAATATACAAACTTAAATGCAAACTTTTATGTCATTGTGTTTGTGTGGGGAACACATATTTTTTTCCAAGCCAGTCAAAAATGAAAGGCATTTTTTGTGTTGTCTCAACTGAGACAAAAGCAAAAATACTTAAACTAGTAACAAAACCTCTAAGCCTTCCTTGAATACTGTAAAAGGACTTCCTTTAAAAAAAAAAAAAAACCCAAACCAAAACAAAAACCCTGTCTTAGAAAAATTGCATCAATTTAAAGCTTTTTTTTTCTATTTTTTTTTAGGGAGGTACTTCTCTAAAGCTTGTCAAGAAAAGGATGTATCACTAAAAATGTGAAAAACTAAAGGATGGTATAAAATGAAATATTACCATTTATTTCTTTTAATACAAACTGTTTTCTCTGTATCCAGTACTGTTAGAAAAAGGAACAAAGATGTTGCATAACAGTATCTTCTTGATCACTCTCTTCTGTTCTTCTCAGTTATACATGTTAACATCTCAGCTACAGCTCAGCTCTCCAAGATTTTGACCACTTGCCTTTGATTTCAGTACTCCTCAGCTGCCTCAACCAAAAGGCCAAAAATGTGGTCTGGAGTTTGAGGTAAGAAATGGTTACTGTGGTCTAAGCCTTGTGTTGCTTTGTCACATGAGCTGGTAGAGTGAATTTCTGATATATGATTACCCATTTATCTCATTTGCCAAATGGAATGGCTGAGATCTGAGATCCACCTAGCAGCAATCAATGAATTGCTAAATAGTGACTGAAGCTAGCTGTATGAGAGATAAAAGGAGCTTTGGTTGTGAGCACGGGAAAGAAAGGGAACTGTTAGAAGCAGCCATCACAGAAAGTGAGCTTTAAAAACATGAAAACACTAAATGAACCACATCATTACCAGGGAAAAGAGGAAGCAAAATATCACAGAATAGATAGCTACAGCAAAGGAGGAATATTTTAGATTTGTTTATTTATTTATGTGCATGTGTTTTTTGGCATCTGTGAAAGTTCTGAGTAGCAGATGGAAAGAGATAGGGTAAACTGGGTCTCAGCTCAAATACTAACTAGAATTCAGAGGAAGCAACAAAAGAAAGGTCTTGTAGTATTTCATTGAGTGTTCCTATGTTCCTTTATGTCTTCATTGGACTGTTAATTTGTTTGTTTTGCCATAGTGGAGATGACAATGTTTTTTTCTGACTTTCAGGAAAGAAAGAATTCTTCTCCAGGAAACGTTGACATCTTAGTTTATCTATTTTGACTATGTCATGAAAAACAAACAAACAAACAAACAAACCAATAACACACATTTAGCAGCAATCTTTAAAATCAAAGTAGTCTTGAGTCAATCACAATGACTGACAAATTTGCATAAAAGACAGCAACCTTTACATTCGTTTACAGCATTTCTCCCCTACTACATCCATTTTAAACTTAAGACTAATGACAGATGTTATGAACATGTTCTTATCACATAAACTGTTTCTCATAATAAGAGTTTTTTTAACTTCATATTACTTCAGTCAGAAAATGAATGAATTGGACTTTTATGATATATATGATCTGTACTTACTACAAGATTTAATTCTTGAAAAATATATTGATTTTACTCCTTCAGAAGATATGATTCATATGTTCTGAAGACACTCTACCTTGCCGAATAATTATCATATGAATTTACTAAAAGTTCTCTGTCATATCTTTTTTTGTATTTGAAGCAGTGATGTGAATTATGAAGTAAAAGATGTTACCAATAGTGAAGTCTAACGGGTAAAACTGTAGTTCTTTCTCTCTGGAAAAGTTCTTTGCTACCTCTCCATGATTCTCATTCTTATTCATACAGTCTTTTAAACAGATCTATAAAGCAGGAGGCAGAAATTATGCTATGACAAAATATATGTTCTACAAAAAATGCAATTAATTCTATGTCATGGTTGATCAAATGCATTAATTAACATAACCAACACCCAAATTGAGAGAAAACTTTCCATATCAGCATAGAAGACATAAGGCAAAATTCCTCTTTTTAGTCTTTCTGAATCATATTCAGATTATTCAGCATTAAATACAGTGTAAAAGAATCCAAACTATAAAGAAACACAATATCTTTGCTACCAAATGACAGGAAGAGAAGATCTCTACATTTAGTTGTTGTAAATAGGAGAAAGGAACTCAAAAAGGTCTCCTAAATCATCACATCCAGTACTCGGATGTGACTGTCAACCGGATATATGAATACGTGCCATACCAAATAATTTAATATCAAACATAAGTATTAAAAATAATACAAATAGCATTCCTGATCCCAATCATATGGTTAAGCCTCTCCTGAATTACAAAACTGATTTTTCATTAACAATAATAAGGATGCCTTTGGGCTTTTAATACAATTTATGAGAATGATTTTCAATTTCTATCTCAGAAATCTGTTCACATTAAGTCATGCTCAGATCATGCTATTTCTCTATAAATATTAATTATGCAGGGGGGAAAAACAAGAAAAAAGAAAATTTAGAGTGCTATAATACCTATGTGACTTCAAGAGTGGTATTCACCTCTAGAGGGTGGACATTTTAAGTCATAGCTTTTGTCTAGGTTTCTAAGTGTCATTATAGTCAGCGGAGATTTATTTAGTATAACAGATACATTCTAAAGACTTGAATGAGTCCCCTCAACACAGGCATTTAGTGCTATTTCAGATGACCTGTGGTATCCTATCCAGTGTCCAGCTGATGCTCAGGGACTTAAGTCTTCTATATGTGCTGTGTCAACTCTGACAGCTATTATGACATGTCCTGTCTGTGACAGCCTAGGGTAGTCGAATAGCAGTAGTCAACCAACACTAGACAATTCAATTGATCTGTAGGTGTCTATTGAACTGAATCTCACTCTAAGACTTCAGGTTTCAAGAAAAGTACTAAACATCAGGACAATACTGACAAATAGTATAGCAACATGCACATGTGTAGTATATATAGGTCTCATAATATAGATATGCCACCCCTCTGAGCTGTGGGGGGGACATGCACCCTTTAAGTGTGCTACATACGATAAATATGTGAAAAAA
The DNA here is from genome assembly GCF_031877795.1 of Strix aluco. Lineage (NCBI taxonomy): Eukaryota > Metazoa > Chordata > Aves > Strigiformes > Strigidae > Strix > Strix aluco. The sequence continues at coordinate 102,030,869 of NC_133932.1, read as the reverse complement.
TGCTGCTTAAAAAAAGTCCATCTATTTCATTTTCACTCATCTACCATTCTGAAAATATTTGTAGCAGATCTACAAATTTCATACAGATGTGCAAATACAAAACTATAGCCCTATACACACAGACGTATTTTATTTATTCTCCTGTGCTTCCTCACCTCATCCCCACATTCACAATAGAATAACAGTTTATTAATAAAACCAAAGACTAATAGAAACCTAGCAGCTAAATTCCCATTTCTCAGTATTTTTGCAATCAGTAATATGTTTAACTTATGCTTTAGTACCTGTGGGGAAGGCAATCCAATGGTTGGAATTCTTATTTTTTCCTCAGCTGGAAAATTACAACATATGCTGCATAATCCCTTTGCAAAACAGGATTCCAGTTAATATCCAGAAAAAATGTAACAATAAATAAATTATTAAATTGTCCACCACTAGGTGTGCTCAACTAATGATGCCAGAGAAGATGTCATAGTAAATTGCCAGTGGGTGGTAAATACTACAAGACATCTGTCTCCCAGTGAGTCCTGGGAAGAAAATCATACTTGGACTGATGAATGATACAGGGAGAAATGTGTGAAAAAGTTTCTAAAGGGCAAGGTAAACTAACATTCTGTTATTTGAATAGTTTTTATGCCACATTTGCAACCAACTAGAGAGGTAAAATTTCACATTATTAGGAACTGGGGAAGTCTTTGAAATAGTCTATAAGAGAAAGATAAATTCCATCTAAAGCAAGTAAAACTGAAACTTAGAAAAGTTTATGGGGAAGTTTTAAACTGAAGACTGAGGAAAATCCAACAGGTATACAAGGGTGAAGTAATAAAATCTCTGCAGTATTACAAAAGCTGACAGCACAGACGTCAATAACATTCAGGAAGGTAATATATAGGAGAAATCTCTACAAATAAGATTCTATTGAAGCAGAGCACATTAAAAACTGACAGCCATAACAGGGCCAAATATATAAGTGTTTCCATACAAATTACAGAAATGTAAAGAATTAACTGGCCAAGATGAAAGTCCTGATTTTGAATAAGAGTATTGTCATACTAGGGATTGAAGAAATATGGTGGAAGGCTGATAACCAGTGCAGCACCGTAGTTTGGATGCTAGTATACAATTTACATTAGGAATGACAGAATAAGTTGTATGTGTGGCAGAGTGGCACTGTATGTTAAAAGAAAGATTAGATTGAAGTATGGAAATACACAGAGCAAATTAACTACTGACAAGGCAGATAAAATTTTCTTGTATTGAAATCCTGTGCCCAAATAGAATAGTGTAAGAGCAGGGCTGTACGATCAACACATTGGAACACTTAGATATGAAATACTGGGGAAAAACATTTTTGCAGGTGTAATGACTGTTAAATCTATTAAATTTTATTGATGGAGTCAAATAACATCTGGTTTTGTGTTATCAGGTTATTTGCTGTATATGGAATTTCAGAGAGCTTTCTGGAAAGATTCTTGAAAGAGTCACTACTGTGTTTCATAGTAACAAAAGGACGTTGTACAGATGGATTAATAACTGAATAAAAGAGACAACAAAGGACTAGCATATATCATCTGCTGAATCCAAGTGTAGGAGAATTAACAATGAAATTTGAGAGTCATTTCTGCTAAGACTTGTGCTGGTCAATATATTCAGAAGATGAATAGTTAGGTGCTAAAGCTTACTGATGATGTGATATTACTGAGAGCTATAAAAAAATGTCTCTCTACAAAGAGTTGCAGAAGAATCTTACACTGCTAAGTGTCTGCAAAATAAAAATGGAAGACAAAATTCTTTGTCGACAGATGAAAAAAAGTACACATGAGGAAGAACAACAGAAACTGCCTGTACACAATTATTTGCTCTAAATTAGCCATTACCAGTTATGAAAGAGATCTTGCAGTCTTTGCAAATCATTTTATTAACAAAAAAATCAACCCAGAACATAACAGCTTGAAGCTGAGCAGTGGCCAAAAATACAATTAGAATGTTATGAATCATTAAGAAAGGAACAAACCAGAAATCATAGTTACTTCACTGCATAAATCTAAGGTGGATTCACATTTTGTCTACCAATTATAATAAAGATTTTCGTGCCTCAAAGAAGGAAATGGTAGAACAAAAATAGTGCAGGGAGAAAACACAAGATGTCCATAATTATAGAAGAGCTTACATGTGAAGAGAAATTGAGTAAACTAGGATTTTCCAATATGGAAAAAAAAAAAAAAAAAAAAGACAGATGGGATTATTATACGTATCTGTTAAAAAATGAAAGCCCTAGAGAACCAAAGAGGTATTGTTTAAAAAAAATATAAAAATCTTTGAAATTTTGGAGAAAGAATAATCAACCACAGAATGAGAAAGAAGTTTTGTTTTGGGTTTTTTGTTTTGTTTTGAAAAGGGGAAATTTGTATTCACTTTTCATCCCTTGAGGACACAAACAGACTGCAACCTCTTCCCCCCTCCTAGGGTTTTGGCTCCCTGTGCTCCAGCCCAACTCTGATGTGGTGCCGCTGTAACCTTAGGTCAGACTGCTGGGAAAAGAGCTGTGTGAAAAGGAGCTGTGAGAAGCATTAATTGCATCCCCTTATCCTTTGCTTCAGAACTGCATTTAAGCTTACAGCTTTGCCCTTGCCTGATCTACATTGCAAGTGTACATGTGCCTGGTCACGTGCCTTGCTAATGTTGACCCACTGGCTTGATTTTGGCGCTGCTTTAACCAGGTTTGGGTTTGCTTGCCAGTCATGGCTGAAACTTGTCATTGCCACCTTCTCTGCTCAGCCTGTTTAGATACAGTGTGACGTCCCCCTTCATGAGGCCACTGCCTCTGCTTGACTTGCTGTCTTCCTCAGCTCTTGGCTCACACACAGGAAAATATCACAGGGGTTCCATGGAGGGCAGAAAAAGATCATGCCTAAGCATAGTGTTGTGTCAATATGAACATTTCCTCTGCTTCTGACAGAGGATTAATTTTAATACTACTTTGTATAAGCATTGGACTATCTGTAGAGGACTAGGACCAAACCATTTTCCTAGCTGAGGTCTACTAATCCTTGCCTAATTGGTAAATACTGTCTATTTATATTTTCTGTTGATATATTTGGTTTTGGTAAAACGTGATTATTATCTGGACATTAGGAAAAAAATTTTCACAGGAAGAGTGGTCAGACAGTGGAATAAGCTGCCCAGGGAGGTGGTGGAGGTGGTGGAGTCACCATGGAGCCACCATCACCATGTGGATGTGTTTAAGGGTCGTTTAGATGAGATGCTGGGGGATATGGTGTAGGGGAGAACTTTGTAGAGTAGGGCTGATGGTTGGACTCGATGATCCCAAGGGTCTTTTCCAACCTGAATGATTCTGTGATTCTGTGATTCTATGATCTATCTATCTGTCTACCTACCTATGTACCTATCTACATATATATGTATATATATATATACATACATAAATATTATTCTCCATTGCGGTGCAGTATTTCTTGATGCCATTGAGTGAAGTTTTACAATTTTAATGTATTTTTCATATGGTTTCACAGAGACTCCAAAAGCTTCCTCTAGTTATTCTGCAGTTGTCCGTTGACAACTCTTCTATGTTCAAATGCAGTTTCATAAAACGCAGTCTTGTTCTGATCAGGAAGATAAATATAACAACCTGTCATGTGTACTTTTTTTTTTTTTTTTTTTAATAGTTCTTCAGTAACAAAGAAATAGTGAAAAACAGAAGAAAGAAAGTACTATGGATGATCATTTTGTTGGGGAAAAGAAAAGGTTAGGGAAAAACATGCACACACACTTTGCTAACTGTAACTACAATTTTGTTAACAGAAAATTCACATACTGTGGCACTCAATGCCTTATAGGGATTTGAACCCAGTTCTTTTGGATCTTATCTGAAATCTTTAAATTCTACATTATAGGAGATTCTGGAAAATAAGTGTGTCTTTCAGCAAGTGGAGGCTTACACCTGAAAAACTTTTTTTATTAAATTGTTGCAATGCAAAAATATTTTTAAATGTTACATTTTTCTTAATTCAGTCTTTTCCAAAACAAGAAGACAAGCACTACTTGATTGAATTATTTTTGGCTAGTTATAGTTATTTTTTATATTTATTTTTATATATTTTATTTTTATATAAATACACTTTGCATAAATTAGAGATCAAGCAATAAACATTATAATCATATACAGAAGTCACACAGCACTGCACTTGCCATTAAGAATATTTTCCAACATATGACTGTTAATGACAGTAATTGTTAAAGAGCATCTTTTTTAAAGTTAGATTTTTGAAAAATACAAGTGACATCAAATCTTATATCACTATCAAGCAGTAGGCCTTGCATATTAAAAGATGCCTATTCACTTGTTTCTAAAAAAACACCTGTTCAGAAGAACAGGTTAACAGTAGTAGGATAACGATATCTTTGTGGACAGTATAGCTTAGTGAGCCTTAGCAAAATATTAAAGCTTCTCATATAAAGTGTTTCTGAGAGACAGAATTGTTTAGTTGTTTAAAAAAGTCTACTTGTTCTAAGTTAGAACGACTGATTCACATTACTGTTGATAGACTAACACAGAGGTTAATATCGAGAACTGCCTGTATACATGGCCTTAATTAACACCATATAATTATACCGAAATTTCTTGAGCTTGACTTGTCAGATAAGATCTTATCTAGATGAATGGTTTTTCTTGCTTTGAATGCTTGAATGAATCTGAGAGTCATTTGGCACTTGGCAGCCTACATTATGACATGTTATCAGCCAAGTAGTGCAAAGAAAAAATTAATTATTTCAAAGAAGAAATACATGATAGAAATATTTTAAAATGTAACAATAGCTGTGTTGGCTCTAAGGAGAGAAAAAAAAATTACAAAGCGGAGACAAGTCCAGTGAAGAAGAACATCTTTCTTCAGAAACTTACAACAAGGTTACCTATCAGTGAACACAGCTGTCAACCATCAATCCCCTACTGAAACACTACTTGGAGAAAGAAAGTTAAAGTAATTCATGAAATGTTTCATTGTCCTCCTCCCCATAAATTAATGCAACCACTTTTGCTGTTATTGTCATTGTCTTGAGGCTATTTCTTGACATACTTCCTCTCAAGGGAAGTCAGGAGACAAATTGCATGTTGAGATAAAATGCTGGAATGCCTTATTTTTTCCCTATTCCACCTTAATTTCACCCTCATTCTGTGGCTATCTCATTCACCAGGTTACCTGGTGTTGAGCAGCCTCAGCATAGTACAGAAATGCAGTTGTTTTCTAAGAATGTTCAAAGACTTACAGGAGTTTGACCAGAACTCAAACCTGTGCTTCAGTTCTATGCAGCCTTGTAACCCTGCTCTTCTGGAATATGCTCTTTATTTACTCTCTTCTGGGCAGTCCCAGTGATCACTTTTAGGGTCCTGAATAGGGATCCTTCTCCTGAACTTATTATGCTGGTAACAGTGCTTTGTTTGCCTACCCTACAAACCTTGCCTCCTAACTGCTGGGATCCTGTTTGTGGTCATGATCCCTAATTTTGGAACCTCTGGGCTAAACAAAATCAGAGGAAGCTCTTCTCAAAAGAAAACAAAAACTATATTCATTTGCACAATAAATTGACAGGGAGCGATTCTATAATGCCAGAAACTGTTTCTTTAGATACCAGGATCACAGTAAGCTAAAATAAATATTTCTACCATCTGATACTGGTGCTTGCTGTAACTCTTTAGAGACAGTTAAAGCAGCAAAACTTAAGTATAGACAATCCTAATTTTCCCATTTCTTCAATGTAAAAAGAATGTAATAATATACCTTTCTCCATATCGTCTCTCAGTCTTCACTGAATGTCAGTTTTTTAGGACAGGGACTAAGTCATACCCTGTCTTACTCAGGAGTCTAGCTCAACAGGGGAAACAAGCATCCACTGAGAATTCAAAGTACTACAACAGTATATAATATAGAAATATTTTAAGGCATTAAAACCACAAATAGTGGACAGATATATTTTTCAATGCTAGCATGCTGCAGTGTGTGTCCAATAAGGACCTGCCCACATACAACAATCTTAACTCTAAACTTATAACTACAGTTAAAATAATTACAAATGCAATTTTATAATTTGTCATCATGTGTTTACTTCAAAATTGAAAATAACTCATATGCTTCTTACTATTATTATTTAGCCTTTAGGTTAATTCTTTATGAACGATAGACTGTTCCACTAGAACCTATCCTCTTGAGAGGGTACTAATACCCTTTTGTCCTTTAATTTAATGCAGTGTTTCTTTTGGTTTTCAAGAAACAAATACCACAACAAAAAATAATCTATTAATTTGTGTGTACCTTAAAATTTTGTTAATTCCACAACTCTGTGGAAAGTCTAACTAATCATCAAAAAGAAAAAATGAAGATGCTGGTTGAATCTTTCCTCTATCTTGAATTTTCCTTATCCATAAAAAGAAATTATCATCCACTGTAATGATTTTTCTGTCTCTCTTTGCATTTCCTCAGACCTTCCAACCTAGACGAAATGATTAGATTCTTGGTTTTGCCTTATTTTGGGGCATTTTTCAAAGTGACTTTAAAATACTATTGAAAAAGAATTCAGACTTTATAAAGTGTGCTCAGACTACAGCAAATGATCTAGATCATAACCCAAACTATTGAAGGAGATAAAAGCTATTTTGAGTCCTAAATCGCATTTTATAGCAGTCCTGTGTGAGACTTGAAACAGAAACTGTGGACCTGTAGCAAAACTACTGCAAGCAATTAAGATTTTCCATATGCACCTGATAAATACTGTTAGCATACTGTTAAAAATGTTTCCAAGTCATTGATGTCTCTTGTTTTAACTGATTGTTGTACTCGCAGACTGGTGACTGACAGTGAATGACTTCAGTCAGCATTGGTAACTAGCAAACATCTTTATAGTGGGGTAATATTCAATGTGGGGAAAAACTAGAATAAAATGACTGAAACAGGACCTTGCACCAGCAAGTAGATTCTTTCCAACTCTAATCCATTTGGGGGATTTAATCAGATTTATTTCTATATTTATAGCTAGATTACCTAAATCTGGATAGATAGACTTTTGAAGATTTTGCCAACTTCCTGGAGTTAAATACAAATGTCCTTAATTTCTCAAGATGATAAAAAGTCTATTCTGTTTGAGAATCTACTCTCCAAACACACTCTTTGATGCATGGTTAGGACAGTTTTGTGTTTCAGTAACACTAAACCAGGCAAATTAATAGGACCTTAACAGATTTGTTAATTAAACTTACAAATTGTGGATAGTTGATAGTCCTTAGCAATACTTGACATTTAGAGTGTATAGCACTTTATAAACATTGAATAATTACTGTCTCAACATCTTTAGGTGCTAGGAAAATCATTTTATCATTAATGTGCAGACAAGGAAACTGAGGCGAAGACAGCTGTGCACTTTTGGAATATCCTACTCATTGGAAAGAGATAATCTCACTGTGCATGGCGCACTGACCTGGACATTTACAAAAATAGTAAGGAGACATTGGCAAGGTGATATTATTCCACTATATTGCAGAGTATGTAATGTAATGCTGCAATGTCTTTTAATGAAACTTCTATATATTAGTTGTAAGAATGAAATGCTCACTAGCAATTACTGCTACTAGTGAAGAGATGCAGACTCAAAGGTAAATCCCATTCATCTCCTTTGGGTGGGAAAGTTAAAGAGAGATTTTTGAGTATACATTGTAAAACTAGAAAGTAAGAATTAAAAGAAAGAAAGAAAGAAAAAAGCAACAAGAACTGTAGACATTGTTATAAATGGTAAAGAACTAATAGCTGTGGTAGTCAATATCATTGCCAGGGAAAATTTTGTTGGTTTTTTTGTTGGTTTTCTTTAGGAGTTTTTTGAAAAGGGAAAGTAATGCGTACACATTATTGGCTACAGCCAACATTTAGAGAACTGTTACAGTAAAGGTCTGTGAACATAAGAATAGTTTCACTGATATCAAATAGATCACTCACATAAGTAATGATTGTTTAAATATGTAAACTTTCAGATTAGCATGTGGGTTTATGCCAACATGAAGTTTATAGGAAAAATATTTTGTCGAGTACATCAGGCTCTGTTTTCAGTTTATTTTTCTTTAATATTTGTTTCCTTAGTGTTCCATTATTTTGTTTTGGATGTAAATTATTGAACTGGAAAGAAATTGCCAGGAAATAGTTATGAAATGACAACAAATAAGATTTTACAATAATTAATTTTTGCACTGACATAAGCCTAAACTACTCTCTCTGATTGAGCTGATAAGACGAAATAATAAAATTGAAGTAATGTGAAGTCAGCTAAAGAAACATTAATGACATTATAAATATGAGCTTCAGCTATAATTCAGAATCAAATATGACACTTGCTTTATATTGAACTGTATCTATTTTAATAGTTACTGAATATAAGTTCTGATTTTATGTTGTCATTTTTAATATATTCTGAGGGGTTTTTATATATTTTTTACTTCTTGAAAAAACTAAATGCATTCAAAAAGAGAGACAAAGATATACTACCTGAGATCTGAAAAAAATATTTCTTTAGGATAATTCATACTCCCCTTTCTTTTTCCAGTTTCACAAGATTTTTCCTATAACTAAGCAGGATTTAATCTCTCAAGGTCAAATTGAATCCTTCAAAAACCAAGACAGATAAGACTAATGAATTTTCCTGGTGGAGAAGACTTTGAGATTTCAATTTTTTGTCGAATTTAGCTAAAAAATGTCACCATCGTCAACTCTTAATAGTAGTGAAAATTTTATTTAGATTATTCTTATATACTTTGGCTAATTTGAGTAAACTATTCATAGTAAATAATTTACTGAGAGAATTTCAGTTTGTTTTTTTCACTCATTTAGCGAGTATTTTAATTTTTTTCCTTATTTTGGAATTACTTGACTATCTACCTTTTATTACACTGCTGCATAGCATTCAAAAACAGTTAGGGAAACAGTATATTCTTTCCAGTCATAACCAGAACTATGAAAATTATTTTAAAATGTCACTTAATTTACTGGAAAAATGGGCACTTGGCAAATGAAAATAAAGTAGTATTTTTACATGAAGAAACAGTCAGTGTGTTTCATCATATACTTTTGAGGAAGAGTCCAGGGTAATAGAAATGGCATTCTGTTCATAATTTTGGGTGAACACAATGGCGTATACAGATTCATAGAGAAAAACATCAGAAGATCTAATTTGACCATATAGTACAAACTCTTGAACTGAGTTCAAGGCTGCAATATTTGCTTTTGTTTTCTTCTTTGCTTTTACATACATGATTTTCAGAGATTTTTACTATTTTATACACAGTTTTATATTAGGAGAATTTCCTCATGGTAGAAAATGAACTGAAAGTAAAACATATAAATTCATCCAAATTGCACTTTTTTGGGTTCAGCTTTTCCTGCTCTTTTTTTCCATTCATGACTGTGTCCACTCTTTCTTGATTCACCAAGTGTAACAGCATATTTTGCATTCTAATTCTTCTAGATAACATGATATGCTACTTGTAAGAACCATTATTTAAAAAAAAAAAAACACGTTTTGCTTTCTTGCACTATCCAGTGGAAAGCCAATTTCTAGATCTAGGGATGAATACCTAAAGATCAGTTTCTTCATTCAATACTTGATTTATTTTTCTCTGCTGAAAATTTCAGGTGACAGTTTATTATAATACCTGTAATAATAAATTGTTGTATAACATAATAGTGTTTTATCTGATTGTTTAACAGCTAATTGGATGCTGTCCTACACTTAAAGAATAGCGTCCCCACATATTTCCATAGTGCACTGGAGATACACTCCACATCTCCCAAATCTGGTCATAATTCAAAACCAGAATTACTACCTACATCAAGAAACTTTAAAAATGCATATTTCTTAAATCAGTGAGAAAACATGGTTTAGTTTTGACTACAGCTAACTCTAAAATGTCATTCATTTCAAAATATCCCTGCTTCTTGTTAAGTTTAACATGTACTTTATGACTGTTTCTAGCTTCTACAAGGCTGACTGACTGATACATGGAGAGTGACTATGATCTTTCATATTTATAAAGTGTTTCAAACAGGAGAGAGATATTGAACAATTAACATGGTTATAAGTCCAATTATTACCATTCAAACCAACAGTTCAAACTAAAACCACAATTATTAATGAATTATTAATTAATATCTATATAATATGCAGGCTAACAATAAATTTAAAATAACATCGAAACCTAAGCTATTATTGTAAATGTCTTGAAATCCCATATCCCTCATGCAGAAGTCAGAAGAACCAAATTCTCAGTTAGTAAAGGCTTAACAACAGATGGAAAGCTGACATTAAAGTTAAAAATGTCATGAGTTATCAACCATTGCCCTGCTCTACTTCTTGAAAAACAAAAATTAAACCAAATAAAAACCCCACACCACCACAACAACAAAAGCCACCCCAAAACCCAAAAGAAAAATCAATTAATCTGGAAATCAAGTTAATAAAAAATGCCATTTGAAGGTAGAAAATCCACTGCAGATAGTTTAGTCAAGTCAGTGGTAGTAACAGGGAAGGGGGCAACTGGACACATTTAGATTATAGGCAGGGTCAATGTCTTGATCCTGGTCAGAAAAGACTGAGGCATACTAGAACTACAGGCAAGCCTATAACTTCTATTGGTTGGGCTACTACACCTGACTTAAATACTACTTTATATTCCATTTAAACATTAAAAAAAATATTCTTTATGCTGAGGATGATCAAGCATAGGAAAAGGTTTCTTATAAAAGTTGTGGGATTTCCATCCTTGGAGGTATTCAAATGACAACTTGACACAGCCCTGAGCAACCAACTAGTATCATGACTAAAAGAGTCCCGTATCTACTGTGCCCTTTATAGGACAGATTACTTTGAAAGATCTCTAAACAGACCAAAACTCTTATTTAAAGAATATCCATTCTTAGAATGTCTTTAAATGTGTCTCCAGTATACTCTATGGACCACAATAAAATGAATGTGTCACTATTATGTGAAATATGACATAATATTGAAAGACACTTTTCTTGGTATTCTTCATGACAAAAAGTAGATATAAAAAAAATAAAATATATAAAATCAGTACTTTTACTTGTGAATAACAAATGTCACTTAGAAGACACCTTCTCATCTAGCTGTAGTAGTCCGCTCTGTAATAAGTCAGTCAGCTCTATAACAAGTGATCCAAAGAACATCCCCTGTTTGGAAATCAGAGATGTTGAAATGCAGGATAAGATATAAAGAAAAAAAAAAAATTTAAAATAATTTTTTAACAAGTCTTCCTCTATAAATCTGTATTAAAATATAAAATATAAACACAAATATAAATTATAAATCATAAATTGTAAAATATATATCCAGAAACACTTTTAAGTATTTTTCAATTCATTAAGTTATAACTAGATAGCACACTGATTTCTAGACAAAAATCCCATTGTTATGTAACAGTTAAATGATGAAAACTATAGATAACAGTTAAACTGTATGTCTGTGCATAGCCGACATATAATATTTGGCCACACTATTAATATGGAAGAAATATACTACTACTACTCTGTTCTTTTTCTAACAACATAAAAATAACCTAAATTGCATAAAACAACAAACATTATAAAATGAAACAGGCAATGTCTTTTTAACATTTGCAGGAAATAAATTATTCTGCTCTAATACTGATATTTACATGGAGAATAATTAATACCTTCAGTGAACTAACAAGGAGTCTTATGGAAACTTAATTCATAACTGTATTAAAGTATTTAATTGGGTGCTTCATTGTTAAAATGAATAGATATTAATTAGACAGGAAAGATCTGAAACTAGACAAGAGACTTGTTTGGATTCCCAGAATAGCTAATGAGATTTTTGGTGTCAGAAAAGGGAAAGAGTTTACAAAGGGTTATGCAGAAAATTAAGAATTACTAAGTGGTTTTGCACAAAAAATGCTGCAATTTCTCAGCAGCATCGGCAAGAAGACAACAGGACACATATAATTTAGGCCTTGGCAAAACAAACTTTATTTAAAAAATTTTAGTTAAAAATTTATTAGATTATATACCTGTGTCAATTAAACTCTAAAGTTTGTTTAATTGTTGTTATAACTATTAAAGGATGGAAATCATAAGAGGCTTGGGTTTTACAGACAGGGCACTGAGACATTAGGTTGAAATAGCTGTGGAATTTGTAACTTGAATTTATGGGATCAGTACACTGTGAAAAAGGTAAGAAAGACTGGAACTAAGGTAGTCAACAGAAAATGCTAAGAAGGTGCAAATGATTAAATCCTACTCTAGAGGAAATTTCTCTCTTCTCTTTCATGAGCACTCACCTAACCTGAGCATGTAAAGCAGACCATTTCATTCATGTAGGACTAGCTGGAGGGCTTACTTCTAATATCCAGTAGCCAAGCGATTAAAGCACTCAGTGGTGATGTGGAGTGTGTACATGCAAATTAAGTATTTAATGGGCTAAACAGACACATCGTAATGGCCTTCACTGGCTGATCATCAGCACACTCTCATGCAGTATGTGACAGGTTTCTGTCAAAGCCTTTTCTAAAGAAAACTGAACATCTTTCAAAGGATAAGCACAGATAAATCTATATTAAATCACAAACTATCTGGTGACCTAAATGACCCCTAAGAAAGAGCAGATGTGGAGAGAGATCACAGCTTGCTAAGAGAAATGAAAGGGACTGGAAGTGGAAAGTCTTCTTCACAAATAAGTAGGTATTTGTAGAAATCCTTTAAAACTAGCTCTGAAGATGCAAACGTTGTAAAATGAAAACTGGTAATATCTTTGGAGCATATAAAATTATTATATTTTTTATAATAGGTTATGAAATTGATGCTTTATTCAGAGTATATAATGAGCACCTAGAAATAATAGATGTTATTTTTTTCACAACCATTTGTTATGACGACATACTTTGTCATGAGTAACTTTTCCCTCACACCGTAAAACAGGTCAATATTTTTTTGTTGTCCTTGTGTATTTGAGCTCCACAAGAGCTCACTTAGCAAGCAGTTTAAAATTATCTGTCTGAATAGTCTGTTTTAGTCTCCATTATCTCAGTTTTGAGCAAATTAAAAAAAAATAAGAGAAATAGATTTATTTCATTTCTTTTGAGTCTTCTTATGGTGTTTATATATCCTGATATTGCAGGGTGACTCCTGCAGCGTGTGCAGGAATTAACTGTGGGCACATCTAACAGCAAACGTTCCTGGTCACCAGAGTTTGCATATTAATCCTACTGTATTGGGAAGAAACTAACTGGAAGAAATTTGAGGGTTTGGGGTTTTTTTGCCACAATTCTGAAAACATCAGTGTTTTTACACTTGTGCTGCAGGAATTACCTTCGTGGGCAGCATTTCACTGCTACAGCATTCAGTTCCATGGGATAGTATTATTTTTCTGCTACAAGTTAGCCCATAAAGAGTCAACAAAGTACAAGACAGCCTTGGCTTTATCCCAGGGATGTATGAGTTAGTATTGATATGTTTGACATATATTTCAACCCCTGCAGAATTGAAAAACTGAAGAATGAGAACTGATTATTGGATATACATATGATGTTTATATCTGCTTTTGGATCTGTAGAGTACACTGTAAGGTACACTGTACCTTAATGTGAGTTAATTACTATGTCATGCTCTAGATGTGAGTTTTCTCTGCCCTAATAAATTGAGAAGGATATGTATGTCTTGCATGTCCTGTGAATATATGTCAAGGTTTTTCCTCACTGTTCAGTTTTGCAACTTATTAGTGTTGAAAAGAACTGTCTCCAGTATGACAAAAGAATTGTAAGAAGATTTATACATAAGATTTTGATAACTCCCTGCCCTCCAACTAAATGCTAAAAATTACCAGTGAAGCTAAATTATTTGCTTGTGAAGTTCTGACTTTGTGTAATACATATAGTTGAAATTCAATGTTATTGGGATGCCACACCTGAGGAGCAGTACATAAATCTGCATATTTTGGACAAACTAAAACTTTTCCTGATCTGATTCCATGGGCTATCTGAATAGGCCAATGGACTCAGAGCAATCCTACCTCTATCAAGAATATGGATATTTTGTTCTTCTTCTTTTTCTCCCCTCCAATCTTGAACCACAAGTTGATATACTGGGATAATTAAAAGAAGTCCTAAAACAGGAATGTCTTCAGCTGGAGTTGCTATGAGAGAAATTGTACTGTGAGGCCATATCTGAACTTTTTAATGTTAAATATTTTTTGAGACTAATAAAAAGAATCTGAAGGAGCATAAAGAGTTCTGAATTGCATTTCTAAGTATAGTTTTTACTTTTTTTAAAGAGAGAGGGAATGAGGAGTCTAATCTGAATTAAATGGTTAGTCTTCTTATAGAAAATATCTGTTGACTGGGTCATAATAATTCTTTTCAAGATATATTCAATTATGTGTTAAAAAGAGCTTGTACATGGCATGTGTAACATGGTATTCTGATGATCACAGACCTAAAAAGACTATGCAAAATGGACCTCTTAAAGGACAATACATGCTTTTTTTTCAGAAAATAAATAAATGGTAGAGTCATTCCCCAGCAAGATCTACTCATGTTTGCAGGCAACAAATTGCAATTCTCATATGAATGATTCTGTTCCTTGTTGGTATTATGACCTAGCTACAACCACTTGAAATGTCATAAATGACACACAAAGATCAGAAATATTTAGTCAGATGATAAAGAACTTAAACTGGTTGTAAGAATATTTTGGATTTATAAAGGTTTACTTTGAGTATAGATTTAAATGTCAACTATGTTTTTTACAAGCAAAATCAGAAAGTGTTATCCTTGAACAGCTTTTTACACTGTGGAATATCTGAAAACTTCAAAATATCTTGGACAAAGGAGGAGAGACACTCATACTCCAAAATAAGGACATCATTCTCACCTAAGATGCAGAAGACAGGATTTCGTATTGGACCATGTATATAAAGCCATATGTCCACACAGATAAATAGACTTATTTTTACTTATCATCTGGGGGTGCAGGCTTCTCTTATTTCATCAGAAATGACTAGAGAGGTCTGAAGTTTGTTCCACCAAAAATCAAACTGCAGTGTCTTCTAGGGGAGGTGCAGGTGATGGTAAAATACAGTTCAAGAATGTTTTCTTTTTCATTCATTGACAGCTTGGATCATCATCAGGAGTCAGTGATACTAACAAGTAGGTGAAAAACAAGCAAATATTCAATTTTTGTAAGATGAAAGAACACTGGTAATAGGAAAGATTGTAGCACAAATAGAGAATTATAATTACATATTTTTTTGAATCGACATATTAAAATAGCAAATGCAAAGGCAGAAATAATGCACAGATTAATGCACAGATTGTGGTTAAACACCAGAATACATTCAGATATATTCTGTAAATTTCCTATAGTGGATACATATCTCTCTGGAGGAGCAAGAGGTACCTACAGAAAAAGACCTATAATGATACTTCGAGAGACTGAAAAGTTCAGTGTCCACAAACAGATAAAATAGAAGGTAGGGAGCAGAAATTAACATCAACCAGAAAAAAAAAAAAGGCCTTAGGAAAGCCATTAGTAGACTAGCATATACCACACACCAGCAACTTAAAAATTACCTAAACAACTGGAAGTAGAACTGAAATCTGATCATGAGCATTTTATCACAGCTGTAAAAGTAAATTCTACTTTTTCTATTTGTTTTCCATTTTACTTATGTTGAAGAGGCAGAAAGGAAATATGCTAAGGACCACTCCCATACAACTGTCTGTTCTGAATAAAACATACAATATGTTGTGAATAAAGATCTCAGGTGCTGGGATCCTTACCCACACGACTTTTAAGAGTAAACTATTACTATTTCCAAGTAAAATTTCCATCTTTAGAGTTATTAGAGTCTATCCATGTATGTATGGGTATTTTGGGATTGTGTGGTCCACGTGATATGATATGTTCAATACTTAAATGTGAAAAAGTATTATCTTTTGGAAATGAACCCCTCTCTGGGGCTTCTCATTTTGGATAAGTGAAAAATTTCTGCCACATGCAGGTACAGTAGTTGCCCTCCTCTTGTTTTCAACAAAATAGTAAGCTGGTGAACAAGAGGAAAGGGGTACTAATATTCAGAGAGTTATATATGTATGCTGTCTCATCCCACACAGCGGGTTACAAGGAGGGTGAATCTTTCGAATTCCCCAAGAGCCTGCATGCTGGTGGAAGAGCCAGTCTCTGCTCGGCAGAGCTGCAGGGTGGGCCCAGTCACAACAATGACTCAGAGGAAGAATTGTGCTGGTGACTTTATTAACTGACCACTTTAGTAAGTGATTGGAGACAATTTGGCAACAATCAACTGATAACCATCCGGGGAATGAATAAAAGTACTTTGGCAGTGAGACTATTTTCCTAATAACCCATCATTGAACAACCAATCCCAATTCAACTCCTATAAAACTTATACACATGAATATATGTGAGAGAGAGAGAGTAGAAAGAGGAAAGAGAAAAGAGAGGAGGAGGGGATAGGAAAAGGAGAATCACCACCCTTGGATCCAAGTTGTTGTAGAGTAACCAGCATGATCTGTGGGTGGTGGGTTGACAAAGACACGCGTGGAGTGTTGCCTTTATATAGTCCTTTTTACATATGCGCAGTAAATTGTTTCAGAAGCTTATCATTTTCTCTGGCTTGTACCTGCACACTTAGGCAAGTTCTGTCTCTGGGCAACAACAGGAGGGAGAGGGAGACAAATGGCCCACTGCCCCACCTCTGCAGAGCTTGCTCTGCTTCCCCCCCACAGGGTGTCCCACTTGAGTTGAGACATCCTCTTTACAAACAGTTTCTTGTTTATGAGCAGTTTGTGACATATGCGCATGTCATCTACATCTATAGAATGAATATTGTGACTGTCCCCTGTTGAGAATATCATCTGCCTTAAAAAGCAGAGAGGTAAAGAATTCTTCCTGAGTGTAAGCACAACAGAAATTTCCTAGAAAGACAAAGCTTATTGCTGAAAAAGGCAATGTTAAAGTATATAAAGGTCTCCCAGTTATAACTGGTGGAAGATCATCCTTCCTAATGAACTATTTGAATCTTTAAGGAGCATTTGATACCACCAATCATAATGCTATTTCAGTCTGATTACTGTCTGCTGTGGGCATGATGTTCAAGGATGGCTGAGGATGGTCAGTCTCCTATTTCTCTTGTATAAACCATACCACTCTTGGGTGACTTCTCATTTAGATTCAGGTGTGATGAGAAATATCTGTATATTGTATAATAACGCCTTACTTTTTTTCTAGCATGTTTTATTACCTTCACAGGGAGATGAAATGTACGTTTCTTGTTTGGGTTTTTTTTTGGTTTTTTTTTTTTTTTTTTCCATGTTAACAAGCTGTGTAAGTTAATGGTAGCCAAAATGGGCAGGAGAATGTGGTAGTCTAGATGCTATGATTTGTCTGCTCTTTTGTCTACAGCCCCTGCCTTGTAGCAGACTTTGTTCTTCCTGGGAGTCTGTGTATGAGAGAACACGTGTTAAGGCTGCCTACAGGGTGGCTATGATTGTAAGCTGTGACTGCTAATAAAATGTTCACTCTACTTTGAATAAGTTTTTTGGTAGCAAAGATAAGTGGATTACAGTAGCCCTATATAGGAAGTTATTATTATTTTTAATGGAAAAAGATGAAATCTGTTGTTTCAGTTGAAACAGAATGAAAGTAGTCTTTCTGAATAGTGTCTTATTAGCAAGCAAATGAAAGATTTTGGGAGGGAAAAAAAAAAATCACAGTATTTTCTAGCAATTCAAAACCAGAGAATAAAAATCTGAAAGTGTGACATGGAAAATATCAGTCTTAATGTATGCAAGTAATTAGGCTGACCCTACTACTTTAAAGAAAATTATGAATAGTAGGATTTTTAAGTGATGAAAAAATGAATAGAATATAAATATTAGCAGATTTAAAAATTTTTTTAGTCATCACATCTCATAGGTCCTTCTTCTCATATTTTTTAAAATTAGACTTTTGTGATCAATGCCAAGGTCTCCAGAGAAGTAACCTTACAAAAAGCTGAAGGGCTTCTGTGTCACTGGAAATATATAGGCAATATCTTTGTGCTTGAGGTATTCCAGAGATGGCTCAATCCCAATAAATCTGAAAAATCTCATGCCACAATTGTTATAGTAGGAAGGACTTCATTTTAGCATTTCTGAGGTTGTTTCCCTGGTTTTATTTCCCCATGTGCCTCTTTCCATTCCTTGTTTTTTACCTCTTCTCCATTCCCTTTCTCTCTTGGCTTCTGACTTAAGACTGAAATCAATTGTATCTTGCAGCATATGGCACTAACACATTGAAATGAGACAGCTCATCCACCCCTGACCAAACTAAAGAGAACCAGGAAGAGAAAGACACCTGCCAAACTCATCCAGATGGTATCCCAGACCAGGGAAGCAGTCCAGGGCCCAGAGCTGCACCTGTTATGCCAACCCGTCTACTCAAGGCTTGCAGATAAACCTGACCTACACTGACCCCAGTGGAGAGTAAATAGAAAGTGCATTTTCTGAATCTTTCTCATTCTGTTTTTCTATTGTTTCCTTTTAAAAATAAAAATAACTCTCAAAATAACATGTCCATATTCAGTGGAGGAATTTTATCCTTTTAGTGATAAAAGAAAAGAGTGTAATAAAACAAGAGAAAATGAGGTCCATTCTCTGAAACAAACATGGTATTTCTTACAAACCTTGTGTCTGTTCAATATCTACTCTAGTTTAAATACTTTTATTAATTTAATTTAATTTAATTTCATTTAATTTAATTTTATTTTATTTTATTTTATTTTGTTTTGTTTTGTTTTATTTTATTTTGTTTTATTTTATTTTATTTTAATTGAATTTTGTGCAAAGACAGAATGAGTTAATGCTTTTGTATTGTTGGGTCCACTCAGCCTATCAAATAGCCATATATTCAGCAACTACCTCGTCTGCTTTTTTTTTCCTAGTAGAGAGGAGTAGGAGGTGAAGGTGGTAAAAACCAAGTGTCATTTTTCAGTGTACATGTTAGGAAATGATTTGAAAGTTAATGGATCTGGAGAGCTTGAGGGTTTACATTTGACCTGCTTATAGCTATTGGTTCAGGCCTCTCACAGTCGTGCAGCTGTTGAAATTCAACAGTTATTCTCAGTTTCTGGTAGAGTCAGCATCTATTTTTCTACCTACCAGTTTAATCATAGGTTTTCGGGAGTCTGGATCCATAAAGAGACTTAAGTGTCACAATGCTGACTATTGCAGAAAACATAACTTTTAGCCTTCCTGCTAAACAGTGGAATCCACAGCCCCAAGTTAGATTTACAGGTTCTCTGTCCATTACATAGAGAGAATGTCACATAAAAACTGGCTTTACAGAAAATAGTATTCTCAGTAAGAGACTGCCTAATCCACCTTTTGCAAAATATGAAAGCCGACACATTATATATATGTGTTCTTACTCCTTTCAGAATTAGATATCTTCATTACCTCGGACATTTATATGTGAATTTTATTTTAGATTAGTACATGCATAGTTGGTCTTAGTTTTCTTCATTTGAGATCAAATCTGAGGAAGAGGAAAAGGTGGATTGGTGGATAAGTGGATCTTTTTGGGTGCCCAAAGAAATTTAGTGGCTAGAGACCTGGTGGTGAGATATATAGTCTAAATCAACTTATTTTCTCCAGTCAGCTCTCATACCAGGACTCATCTCTTAAAGGACAAGTTATGAAAATAGTATGTGATGACATTCTACCATGCTGAAGTTTTGCTAATACATAAAAAAGTTTGTCACTGGGAGAGCAGCAAGACTCATCTGGAGACCAAGACACTCTCTTCTGAATCCTGAGTTCTATTACCTGCTCCAATAAACAGTTGCTAATTTTATACACTATAGCATGACTTCAAAAGGACATGTCCAAAAGGGCTGAAGTTCAAATAAATTTAGTTCTTCCAAGGAAGCAAAAATCCTAGGATACCCAAGAAAAATCAAGTGCAAGGTGAGAGGTGGACTCTTGAGTGAACTATGAACTGTAAACTACATGAACTATGGAAATTTCAATGAAATGTTACAGTAAACAGTTTTTTAAAAGACATACTGGGTTTTGCACATGGATATGTAAGATGAAGAATTCAGAGTATTGAAGTACCTTTTACAGAACAGACACTGAGGGAGATAATTGCACTGGAAGCTGAAGACAGACATAATTGTTACTAGAGATGTGTGTCTTATTAATGAGAAAGTGTACAGAGAAACATGGCACAGAGCATGTGCCTCATTCAATCATTACAAGACAACAGGCAGCTATTGATGAGCCCTTAAGTAAGTACAACCAATTTGATAAGAGATTAATTAAAGTAACTGAACAGTCAAGAATTAAATAATTCTCCCATTTCAGTGTTTTAAGGGCTCTTAGGAGAGAAAGAAAGGGATGTTCTAAAAAAAACTTGAGGAAAACTTTGGTATTTCACGCAGGAAAGCATTGCTATACCCATTCCATTCCTTTCTCATTAGTCACCTGAATAAGAGGCAATGTCTAGTATCAAACACAAAGGAACCAGTTTGTGACTCAGAGGTCTACAACTTGCTTTATGGTGTATTGTTTCTATCAAAAGAATTGTCATTTTAGAGCTTAAGATGTGTAGGAAAGAGGATGAAGGTAGTAAATTCTGTCTGCCAGAGTCTCCTTAGCATTACTGCAACAAGGGATTCAAGTGTAGTCCCAAAAAGGACCACTTAAAATAATGATCTTCTAAAACCAGCCATCATTAAAGGCCACAGTGAGAGCACTCATGATCACAGCTTGTGGCATCTGTAAAGCAAAGTGGACTTGTATTGTTAGGCTGCGAATGCATAACCATGGTAATTCAAATGCAGGACATTCTTCTTCAGTTGACCCAAGATATATGTGTCCTTTACTAGGGTGAATGTCTAAGACAGCTTAGCCTAGGTCTTCCTCTTGCCTTGGGCAAAGTACTTACCTTCTGTAATTATGTCTCTACTTAGGAACATGAGCAGAGACACAGCTTGTGTCTAAAATAGAAATCTTACTTTTTGCTGAAAAAAAGGACTACCTCTAGTTAACTCTTCTCAAAGAGGTCCCTCAGTTTTAATAAGATAGAAGATGGACAGAATAGGCAATATCTATCAGCCTTTTAGTGTGAGATTACCTACAGAGATTTTCTAGTTTTGTAACAGATTTTCTCCATCCTGCTGAAGAAGGCTGGCAGCTACACTGGAGGCCTGCTATTCAAACTTAGCTGACAGTTAATGAGGCACCTCCATTTTTCTCATTTAAAACAATTGTATGATATTTTCTGTCTGCTAAGACAACCCAGCCTATCCTCAGTCTTAAACTTGCTGCTATACTTTCTTAGATTTTCCACATCTCTTAATGTTTTTCCATTATCAGTATATTCCCCTTCAAAAATCAGGCATATGCCATCCAGTTTCTCTATTTCTTTCTTGTGTTCTAGAAGGATGATTAAAATAAGCAAGAAAACAGAAACAAGCTTATCCATTTTTTTTCTGCTAGAGGTTAACCATATTGCTTCTTTTCCATGTAGTATACAAGATGTGAGAAGAGATGGGACCTTTCTTAATGAAGGCACATCTGCTTCACCCTTAATTGAATGACCCAATGAGATTACTGCTGAAGCCTTTTCCATCCTTAAAAGTTAGTTCACCCAGACTGATAGAAGTATAGACCAGCTTTACAATGCTGTGATCTATTGTAGATGTCTCAATCTTCCCTATAGACAAAACACAAACACAAATCTGTGTAGTGTTATCGTGATTCAGTGTCATGCAGGTAATAATGTTCTAAGAGAACATCTACAGCTACATGTACATGTACACGCCTATACATCTAATGTATATTTCATACATTTTCTTTAGAGTTTAAGTTACCTCTACTGAAGTGATGCCAGTAAACTGGTAAGCATATAATTCACCATGTTAACTCTATATTAATACTTGCAGATCTTTAGGTTTTTTTATCTGAAACCAAGCAGGAATACTTTTTAAACCATAAAGGAATGATTTTAGACAATTATATAATGTCTATGGCTTGCATCCAGTTCTAAAAAAAATTAAAATAACAAAGCTATTAATATGGATGTTGCAGCTGCCAGAGTCCTTATAGAACAAAATATTTGTAAGTTGTCTGAATGGTTATTTAATAAATTTCAGTTTCTGTTGTCTGGGGCATCTACATGGCCACACTATTTTTTTCTTAAAAAAAAGGGTTTGCAAGAACTTCAGCTTTCCTCAAGACAAAAATAAACAGTTTGTCAATGTTGCTCTAAAGCTGTTAAGATCATTAAAATCAGTAGTGGATTCTGATGCCAGAAAGGACCTTATCCTCTTATATGATTCTTCACCATATGACGCTGGTGCAGTACTATCACACACTACAAAAACTGATGAACATATGATTGGTTTTATGTCCAGAACTATCTCCAGCAGAGATGGCGTATGTTTGACTTCCTAACGAAAGTTGGATGAAGTTGTCTGCAGAGCAAAATAGTTCATTATTGCTTATTTAACTGCCACTACAGTGTACATACAAGGCAGAAAGCACTCCAGAATCTTTATACAATGGGTGTAAAAAGATCGATCTTATGTCAAGACAGGTCATTATGATCTTGTTTGACTGTTACTTTTACAAATAGACACACACCAATGCATAAAAGAACATTTTATTGTAACAATGAAGTTACAAGTGAAGAACTGTCAGAATGAAGATTTCTTGGTTATATGTAGAATCTCTAAGTGATGCTTTGGCCAATAAGCTATACCTCCTAGGCTAATCACTTACTGGAAGGTTTGAGGGGCAAATATGGACCAGCTATCATACCACCTCACTGGTGAATTTAGGTCTAACTGATAATGACTGAAGTTCAGACCTTGTGTGTCTGACAGAGAAAATGCAGGGGTATGTTACTAGGTAGCAGAAAACAGAATGGGACTCCTTTTAGTGGTCCTGTGAATCTTATTCCTGAGAACAGAGTTGTCCTAAATTAAATATATTTCAGGAGTGCCTCTTTGCTTCAATTTAGTCAGAAGGGAAGATGATGCCTGAGTTTCACTGGGATGGTGCACTGAGACTTTTCAGCTTTAAAGCTGTCATGCTGTGAGAGCCTGCAGAGGCTCTATGGATAAAGCTATGTAAGTCTGACATTTGCTGAATACAGTCCTTAATGATCACACTAGATCTCTCTGAAGTCATTTGTGATCTGAAAGCTGAAAAAACCTTGTTAAGGAAAAAGTAAAAAAGCTGTAATGAAGAAAAGAGGCACCCAACAATTCACATTCTGCATTTCTTGCAAGAAAGCTGTTCTCTGTGATCCTAAAGAACTGAGTTTTATGTCAGTTTATCTGAATAATTTTACAAACAAAATAACAGAGTTAGGTTTGCCAATTTAAATTCCATCTCACATTCCATTATCTTCTCTATATATAGACAAACACCAGAAGAAAGGCCAGTTATCTTGTGAATCTTATTTTGCTGAATACACTGCTTGGACTACAGCTTCTTCTCTACCTGGAAAACAGTACAGGAGAAATGGAAGAATAATGCTTGCATCTCATTTCTAAAGCATTTCCAGAAGACAGAATTAGGGCAAAGACATATGAAAAGTATTTATGCTAACTGGAGCCATGGTACAAGAGAATAGTTCCTTAGATGTCCAAATGAAATGAAAAAGAATTTGAGAAAGGAATTTGGGAGGCAGGGAGGGCTGTGTTTTTTAAAAGGCTGGAAAAAGAATACGGGAATAGCAGGTCTTAACTAAATGTTTCGTAGTGAACATTAAACTCTTGATGTAGCCTTTATCAGCTGGTGAATCATTTGTGGCAGATTTTTGCAGAGACATTGTTTCTTTAAAAAATTGAAAGTATTGTGTCAGGAAAAGCATCTGAATAGTATTACTCATGATTTTATTTTCTTCTCTTCAGTTTATATATTTGTTATTGTTTTCTCACCCTATGCCTTCTCAGAGTACTGTGTTGAGACAAATGGGTACTCTTTCCTTTTAAGTATGTTTTTCCTCCTCAAAGACTTGTTTTGTTTTGTTTTGTCTGCCTGAGAGCAGCAAAAGAAACAAGTTACATTTGAGCACAGAGCAATAATAGCACCATTGTACTGTTAGATGTGGTATTCTTCGAGGAGAGGAGGCTACTGCATGTTTGTGATATTTGTGACCCTCCTCTAGAAAAATGCTGATATTTTAGTTCATAATAAGAATTACGTAGCAAAAATTAAAATCGAAAAGAGGGGATCATCCGAGACAAAGATATATTAAAAGTATGCATGCCATAGGTCTTAAAGACACTAAAAGGACAATGTTTCAAAGAAATATTGATATAACAATATACTTTTCAATGCCATATCACCATCTCAGCATCAGCAGCAGTGAGACTTATTTCATATCATCTCTTTTTAGGTGTCAGATTTAGCCTCACCGTTCAGTAAAGAGGAGAAGTAACTTTTCCATCCCACCTCTCCATACATACCTGCAACCCTCTGTAAGCTTCCTTCTATATTGTTACCACCGAAAATGCCTCTTCACTAACTGCTGATTTCTATACAGGCTATGTGGAGGATTCAAACAAAACATCAACATTTTGATTCAGAGCAGTAGAACAATTCTGAAGTGAGTTCTTTGGTCATGCCACAAAAAGTGTATTTGATACACACAAAGAGTATTTTTAATGAGTACAACCAAAATTCCTCTGGAGGATAATAAACTAGGATCTCCATTCCAGTTGCTTACCAAATATGCACCACAAATTCATAAGGGTCTGAACCAACTACTCCACACTACCATGGGTTTCTTCAACACACATGTCCCATTAGAATTACATGTTCTTATAGATATGCTATTGCCCACTACCTCTTAGCTCTTTGACCTTCCCTTGACTCAAATTCATTTTGTTATCTTCTTCCAGCTGCAGTTCATTATTAATGAATCTTGTATATTGTGTCTCTCTCTTTCTTATTGTTGCCCCTTTATTATTGCTGTCTTTTGCAAAGGCAAAGATTCAATAATATCCCAGCTGGGTTCACAAGGAAATGACAGAGTTTATTCCTAAGGAAATGACAGCGTCCCAAAGTTTATGTGTCAGCAGGAAAGCCTTGTGGGAATATTTAACTGCTGATGGGTACCGAGAAGGTAGGCAAACAGTGCCTCAATTTGTATCAGAAGATGAACACTCTGTTTATGAAGACTCAGGACAACAACTGCAGTTTGGGTGCAATGCAGAAGATGGTCACCCATTACAGCACTCTTGAACTGATCTTTAGGTGAGAAGGTACCACCAGGACTGCTGTTTGATGCATACTCACACCTGAGGTCCAGGGATCACCACATAGGAAAGTTTTAGGAGTCTATCTAGCACTGCTTTATCATTCCTGTTTCTCACTGAGGACAAGAGCACATCTACATCTAACTTTTCAGCTTGCTCCCTGTCACAGATTGTATTGGAAACTCCCTCTGTGAGCACTCTAGTTTGCAACCTGAAAAAAATTGTGAAGTTCTTCTCTACCTGTCATTATTACATGTGCAGAGGGAGGGAGGAATGACAGCCCTGGTCTCAGAGTTGCTGAGAGATGACACAGCACTGAATCATAACGGTTGTTTTGTCTTTAAAAGCTGACCTGAGGCTCTGAGCTGTGAGACAATCTTCTGCCTGGCATTTAGGTATGTCAGAAAATGCCTGCCCAGCGTGTGCCCTATGTGAGTCTAATTCAGCCCCAGTACTAACCAAGCCATAGTAATGCAGCCACCACAGGCTCCTTTAAAGACCTAAGCACATGGTTCCTTCCCTTTTTTAAAAGTAGTGGGTTATGAACTGATGGTATGATCAAACCACACATAGGATGGTTTTGTGTCATATAGCCTTTCGATCTCTGCCTACAAACTAGAATGACAATCAGGTGAGAGGGTCTTTTTATTCAGGATACAAAGTAGTTAATGATAATGTTTCTCCTTCCCCCTCCCTCCCTCCTTTTTCATCATTCACAAAGTCTCACAGGACACTCCAGCCCTTAGTGGGCTACTGAGAGTAAGAAGTGGCAAAAGAAACCTGCTCCTGGGATTTCACTGGGTCATGGATTTTTCTTCATGTGGTTTTGAGTGGCCACTTCAGGCTTAGATGGCTAACAGTTTGCAGGGATGACATCGGGTACAGGTCTTCATCTCTAGTTTTAGCAGACAGTCTGAAGGTAGAGGCTCAACTGTGGGTTGTGAACTTCTTTGCGATCAGGCGAAGAGGAAGGCATGTTTTATCATATTTCCAGACACACTATCACTTCTAATGGAACACAGTCTCACTGCATGCTCTTTTGTTACTTGGTTTGAAATGAGAAACAGCAAACTTTGTCAGTAAGAACTCCAGGCTGCTGATTCTGAAAAGGGAAACATTATGGTGTTTTGCACAGTCTTTATGGCACACATCCCAGACTTGGATGGGCAGTTACATGGTATAGAGCACAGTCACAGAAAACATAGGCTAGGTAACGTGCTACCTTCTAAGACTTCAACAACTGTACTTGGGAGCCCTCAGTGCAAGAAATTATTTGGGTGGTTTTTTTACTTTTTTTTGTGTGTGTACTCTTCTTATAGAGCAAGCTACACAAAAAATGTTAAAAAGTTACCATTACTGTGGGCATTATTTTTTTTAATAGAAAGCATTATATTTTTGAAGACACTTGGAGAATCCTGCTCCACTTCCCAGTGTGTAACGCAGTCCCAACTACCTTGGATTTAGTCAACCAAACGTACAGTCTATTTCCACTCTATTAAGGTTTATACCTTCCTTGTCCAGGTACAACCTTATGATCTGTTAATGAGAGGAATAAGTAACATTTCCCAGTGAACCAGCAGGAACCAAATACGGTGAATTATTATTTCCATCCTTTCAAAGAAAGTAGTAAATAGCCAAATAAATTGAAATAGGAATGTGTAATTAACCACACTGAAATAATCCAGAAATTTACTAGTGGATAATTCAATAGACAGTTCCCACACAGTTTAAAAACACATGGTAACCAAAGCCTGGAAATTTTTCTTGATGTTTTCCATCTTATTCTAACAAGAAGGTTTGGAGAATGACATCTAAAGTCTTGACCATTATTTTGCCCACAGTAGTGGGTATGTTGACCTTAAACTGCTCAGGCCACTGATCAGTAGAGGTTGTGTTGCGGGGCTTCACAAGAAGGAGGGATTTAATATAGGTATGATTTTCTGAAATGCTAAGACAACATAAATAGTAGTAGCTCACAGTGTTGTCAACTCACAGAAGAAAGCCTACACTGCCTCTGCAAAAAGAATTGTACATTCATTGCTAGTCATCCCATATCCCCAAGACAACTAAATGTTGGTGTGTTAGTTGGACACAAGCAGGAATAGAAACAGGCAAGAACACAGGCAGGAACAGAAACTAGGTTTGTTTCCATTTGTGAGGTTTGATTTGAGACATGTTGGAGTGGGCTGTGATATGCTACTATCATTTGCCTGACAGAAAAAAAGGCCACTTGGTAATGTGGTAAGGTTTTGTGGAATTTCTTTATTTTTTATAACTTTGTATAACATTTAAGATGGAAATATTCAGTCTAAGAGACAGAACTAATCTGTCTTGAAGTAAAACCCCAGACCACATATAGTGTGCTGTAAGGACAGAGCTTCAGTTTATTCACTCTGCCTATTGTACCATTAGTAAGTAATTACCTGCTAATGTAGACCTAGCCAATGAAGCCTGGAGGCTGTGTTAAATTTTCTCTTTGGAAATCCTCTCCATAGCCCTGTCTTCAAACCATCCAACTTCATATGGTTCTTTGGAGATGAAGAATGATCCCTGTCACGCTAGAAAGAGATAGCAGTGATAATACAAAAAAGACATGTCAGATCAGTTATATTCATGGAGAGGGCCAATATCTGGAGGACAGTGAGAGTAACCAGCAGGGAAAAAGATAACTAAAGAAATTCTTTTGTAGTCCCCTTTGATTTTCTCTTTAGTCAATGAGATGGGAATGGGAAATATATAACATTTCTATTCTTAGCCATACCACCAGAGTAATCCCTGCCATTAATAAAAATTATTTACCTGTGCCTAACTCTAGCTTTGTTTTTCTGGCCATCATCATAGTGCTCAAATGTTATGCAGTTTAATCAGAGCTTTGTAATAAAGACCATAACAGAACTTTAGAGAAAAGCTGTGTCTTTCCTATTATCTCTTCATAGGTAACAAAAAACAAAACCAATAAAAAAAGTCCAAAAATGTTAGGGGACAAATTGCGTTCTCCAGTAAGCTTGCAGATCTATGTCTCACTGAAGAGTCACAGGTGCACGTAGGAGGGTAAAGAGATGAGATCCAATCTATATATAACCCTTCCTGAATAAAACTGCTGTCAGGTATTCAAGATGTCCTCTTTCCAATGTTTTTTCAGAATGTATTTTTGGTGTAGCTGGGAATATTATACTAACAAATAAGCAAGCCTGAGTAATGAGAATGTAGCACAGCTGATATTCTTAAAGGTAAATATGAGAATTTGTATCACTTCTAGTATAAATGCAGATATAGCCCCCAACACTGATGTGTGATGAGTGACTAATGTCAGCTCATCATGAAAGACTACAAAGGCAAAAGAAGTTCTCTGATCATGAATCCTCCCAAGATACCATATAATCATTTAAAAGCCTTGGAGTTTCTGAGTAGAAGAGAAGTAGCTAAAGCTTAGTTATAGATTTATTTATTTATTAACAAATTTTCTGATGATTTCTAAGCAAATCTATATTAAATATTTTTCTAATATTCTAATTTTCTCTCCAGCAAGTTATGATTTCATAGCTGTTTTTTTCATGAACAGAAATGTATAGCTACCAATAGGAGTGGGAAAGGTCCACACATAATCAAAGTATGAAGTAAATTTGTTCAGACTATGAAACACTAATGTAAGTGGTCAAACAACACACAGAAAATAGGGTCAAATTATTTCAATTGTTTTGATTTGAATCTGGAACATTTTCAATTATTCTGATTAAAGTATTCTGGAATTAAACATAAAAGGAGAGACAAAAAGGAGTTATATCTGACCACTGGTCCATGGAGGAAGGAGACCAGATCTGATATCAGATTGATATTGATATAAATCTGGGGATTATTCCAGTGAAGTTCAAGAGAAAAATTTGCATCTGAGTATATCAACA
Source organism: Strix aluco (assembly GCF_031877795.1). NCBI lineage: Eukaryota > Metazoa > Chordata > Aves > Strigiformes > Strigidae > Strix > Strix aluco. Next base: position 102,001,608 of record NC_133932.1, on the reverse strand, counting down.
CATCAGAGGTCTAAAGCTCTGATCTCTAGTCTAAATTAGTTTTTGACTTGGACTGCAGAAATGCACTGGGAATAAAAATGCAGTAGAAACCCTCTTTAAATATCCCAAAAGGCAACAGTTCTTGGTCAGAATATGCAGATTTAAATGAATGATATTCATCCTATTAGCTCATCTTCAGCACACAGAGAAAGAGTCGAGGAATAAGAGACCAGGCTCTACAGTTTCCCCATAATCCTGTATGCTGGAGTCAATAAAGAAATAATAGTAACCATCAGGTAGTCTAGAACAGAAGTAATTTGTTTCCTTAGAGGAAGAGGAGAGCAGAAAAAAATTTTCTTCATCATCATTTTAGGCAGGACTGAATGTAGACAATCTGCACATCCAGAAAAATAAAAAGCTTTCAACATGTTAATGAGCTTGTTGCTCTCTGTCTTTTCCTAGACTGTGTTCTTGTCCCTGTTTCCATTTTTATTAATGTTAAAATTTTCATTTGCTTTAGGAGTATGGTTATTTTACATCTCTATGTCCTCTTATGTTGTTTTGTTTGTTTGTTTGTTTTTTGAATGTTGGTCTTCCTTTCACACTGAAATGCTATAGTTACTTAAACTTGTTATGTATGCATATTCTTAAATTACAAGAAATTTGCTCATCAAGGCAGATTTATAGAAATTTGCAGAGCTTTGGAATATTCCTAAATACCCAAATGGATTTTGTGGTTTTGACAACAAAACTATTTGAGTATAGAGCTATGAGTAAAACTGAATTTTTAATGATACATAAGAAATCAATGAAGAACTACTTTTATATGGGACCATGACATGTTGCTCAATTTACAATTCATTATACCATGAAACTGAAGTTTTATGATGTCATTAAAATGCATATAAAGTAACAAGAAATCAACATTTATCAGAAAAATAATGATCTTAATACAGCCTCGTAATAAGGCAGATAAATAAACCTATCATTTTTATATCAGTACAGTAACAATAAAGGGCAATGTCTGAGATAAACACAACAAAACAATGAAAATAAAAAGGCCCTATAATCATGCCCTTAATTATAAAAGAATTGTAACAGCTCCAATTTTTCTAAACTATTTTTAAAACCTACATTTAGGTTTTAATTCATACAAAGTTATTTGGTACTTGAAGTGTATGTAGTATATATTGGCATTTGCTTGTCATTCAGTGTTGCATTAAATACCGTTCTCTAAAAAAACAAACAGGATAAATTCAAACTGTTCGTTTAGTGCCTGTCAGGTTTTGTGAATATTATCTATCTAAACATTTTGAATGGAGTACTGACAATACAATACACAATTCTGCCATCCTTCCTCGCACATGGAAACAACTTGATCCATTAAAAGTTCCACTAGTTCCAGGTGGACTTCTCACAGAATAAAATGATCCTTAATATATTTAAGATTGGGAGAAAAAAAAATAAAAATCAGAGCTACTGTACAGATTAAAAGGTGCAGTTCTGAAGATTAAAGAACAAAACAAATGTGTATGCTCTGTATAACTATTCAGAGAAATTTTGGAAAACTGAAGTTTAGCATATTTTTACTTTTTTTTTACTTCTTCCCCCAATAAGACCATATCAGGGACTCATGTCATTTAACTAAGCATATGGTGTTGATATGACTTTCAAATTAAACTGGAAGGCTCATTAACCATTGATACCAAATAACTTCCCCCCCCCCCCCCCCCCCGCCCCCCATTAAATCTTAAAAGAAATATTAACAAAAGGTTTAATTTCCAGAACTACGTAACAAAATTTAAGGGTGTCACACAGGTACCTGTATGAAAGGTACGTATCTAATACTTTAAGCATTACAATCATTGATGTCTGGAGAGAGATTTATATAATCAGCTGCCTATTTCAGGGAGATGTAAAACTTCTTAGACTCCATTCATTGTATTGACTAGATATTTAAGGCGGGATTCAGTTTCTCAAACACAGGCATTTTGGATGTAATCCCATCTTACTCCAACCCCTTACATTTTGTTGTATAAATAGTGATCTTTTAACAAAGAAACTAAAATTTTGAAATAAGAGTATCAGTAACACAAACCATTGTTTTCTTCCTTTTTTTTTTCCCTACATCTAGATCTGTCAAATCTTGCTAGTGACAGCCCTGAACTAGGATGCTGCCACTCAGCATCAATAACAGGATCATTTCCTGTGACTTTCATTTAATACTGTTCTCAGGGGACTGATATACATACAATAAAAAAGTTGCCAGTTACTGTATTCTATTATTATGAGTCATTAATCAGATATTTCTGACAGTTAAAAGTATTGGTCTTCATATCTAAGCAAATATTTCTGTAGCTTCTTGCTGGAATTCTATCTCAGTATGTGAATTAGAGGATTTTAGGCTGCATATTGGGGTTAGTAAAGACAAATATTGCATTGAAGAGAGTGATGGAGAAACCTAAGCCATGTATCAGGATGAGTAACCCCCTAGATACCATAATTAATGTTTTATTATACTGCGATAAGCGTGAATAAATGATAAGCTTTACTTAACATACTGAGCTGAGAGAAGGGTCAGGAGTTTGAGGGAAAGTATCAGGACTCTAAGTGGAGTAGGAGGAGAATTGATGAATAATCAAATTAATCTCTGAGTAGTGATGTTATATAAAGTGAGTAATCTCATATTTCATTTTTTTCTGCTGTGTTAAGATATTAGGGCTGTCTTTCAGGCCCAGGAAAATTGCCCCCAATGGTAGTGGAAAAGATAATGTAAAAATATATAAATATTACAGCAATAATGTAAAACTATACAATTTTATGGCCATTTCAAGGTCACAGAATGGACCAAGGAGGAAGCTAATATTTTACTGCCTCTTTCTTCTCTCTAATGCACAGACAGTCATGTGCAAATTACTCTAAGCACACTACTTCAAACTCTGCTTTATAGATGGCAGGGCAGAGAATAGTATCAAAATATATCACTGCATCATGGAGTGATACCCCAGTGAAATGACAAGAAGTTATGCATTAATTACAGTTCCGGTGGGATGGGAAACTCAAACAATTAAGATATGAGCTCAGTTTTAATATATATTTTACATTCAGAAAGAAAAAGGTACCAAAAAACCCACAGTAAAATGTCTCTCAGCTAAGTAATACGAAGCTTTGAGGCAAGGCAAATTCTGTGTTCCATTATACAAAGGTAGGGGAAAGCTTTTCCATACTACTATTTATTTGCACATCAACAAATATAATGTGTGGCTAATAAAACATTCAGGAACAATCATACTAAAAAAACAATGCAATAGTACATCTTTATCTTCAGGGACATCAGCCATAGAAATGGATGTGCACTGTGCATCCATTCAAGCAACTTGGTTTTCTTTTCTGATTAAGTTTACATGCTGAAATCTGTTACCCAAACAAGTTATTAATGTCAAGCAAGGAGCCTGAAATTACTTCCCCCCCCCCCCCCCCCCATTTTTTCTCACATTTTTTCTACAATGCTCACAAAGTTTGTTCTATAGCATTGTTTTATCTGCAACATTATAAAGAATTTAGATTTTATGTAGTTTTAAGCCCCTTGTAATAATCAAATTTCTTTCAAATATCACTTATTTGTGTTCTCCAAGTTATAAATGAAATATCTGTATGCTAGTGTAAATAAAAAGATATCTCAGGATATTCCAAAATATCACAAGATGATTATTTTTACTGACAGTGATTATGTGAAAGCAATTCCTGAAGTCTAGATAATCACACACTACTTCTGTGACGTTTTCACAGCATATGGTTCCAAAGCTTTAGTTAAAGCTGGTCTGATAACTCGCCCCTTAGCAGGTGGCACTACCAAGAAGATTTGCAGAATCACAGAATCACAGAAGTATCTAGGTTGGAAAAGACCTAGAAGATCACCTAGTCCAACCATTAACCTAACATTGACAGTTCCCAACTACACCATATCACTCAGCGCTGTCGACCCTACTCTTAAACACCTCCAGGGATGGGGACTCCACCACCTCCCTGGGCAGCCCATTCCAACGCCTAACAACCCATTCTGTAAAGAAATGCTTCCTAATACCCAGTCTAAACCTTCCCTGGCAAAACTTGAGACCATTCCCTCTTGTCTTATCACTTGTTACTTCATTAAAGAGACTCATCCCCAGTTCTCTGAAACCTCCTTTCAGGTAACTGTAGAGGGCGATGAGGTCTCCTGTCAGCCTCCTCTTCTCCAGACTAAACAACCCCAGTTCCCTCAGCCGCTCCTCATAAAACATGTGCTCCAGACCCTTCACCATCTTCGTTGCCCTTCTCTGGACATGCTCAAGTAATTCAATGTCTCTTTTGTAGTGAGGGGCCCAAAAATGAACACAGTAATCGAGGTGCGGCCTCACCAGTGTCGAGTACAGGGGTAAGATCCCTTCCCTGTCCCTGCTGGCCACGCTATTTCTAATGCAAGCCAGGATACCATTGGCCTTCTTGACCACCTGGGCACACTGCTGGCTCATGTTCAGCCGGCTGTCAATCAACACCCCCAGGTCCCTCTCTGACTGGCAGCTCTCCAGCCACTCCTCCCCAAGCCTGTAGCGCTGTTGGGGGTTGTTGTGGCCCAGGTGCAGCACCTGGCATTTGGCCTTATTGAAACTCCTACAGTTGGCCTTAGCCCATTGCTCCAGCCTGTCCAGATCTCTCTGCAGAGCCTCCCTACCCTCGAGTAGATCAACACTCCCACCCAACTTGGTGTCATCTGCAAACTTACTGAGGGTGCACTCGATCCCCTCATCTAGATCATCAATAAAGATGTTAAACAGGAGTGGCCCCAAAACCGAGCCCTGGGGGACACCACTCGTGACCGCCTTTCTGAGCAGGGACCTGTTTCCAGTCTCTCCTATCTCTTAGGTCCCCTCCTTCTGCCTGGTAGTTAAGTTAATACCTCAGGCTTATTAGCACAATCAAAGAGCTGAACTTAAGTGACAGTGGGATTGTACCATTAGTGTGACTTACTTAAAAAAGAGTGAAGACAAGTGACATTGTAAGGGAAGTTTTGTCCCAAAATGAAGGGCTCACCAGAAATTCAACAGTCCCTGAAATCTATGTTTTTTAATTTCCAGCAAATTTAGGCTTTTACTGGTGTACTGCAAAACACAAAATTGTTCCAAGGCTTCTCAGCAAAATAATTTAATTTTGTCACCCTGACTTTCCAGGGTGAGGGCTGGCCAAAACTGGAATGATTCTCTGCAGAGAAAAGGGAGGGAGAAAAGAAAAGGTAGAAGATGTGGAACAAATGGCGAAGAAGGAGGAGGGACAGGAAGGAGTGCCAAAAGCCTGTCATACTTTTCCCACTATTGCCATGGAAGGATAAAGACAACAAATGATGTTTAAACTACTGAGCATCTGCCACCTTCTGTTTCCCTACCACATCTTTGATAGAAGAAACCAACTTGACTTCCTAGGTCTCTGGCACAGGCAGAGGAGGGAAATGACTTGTTTGTCCATCTCCACCAATGTGATCCCCTGAGCAGCTGATGACTCCAGTAGTGCCTAAAGGTGTCACAAGTAAGTAAGTGTAATAATAGCTACCACAACACAGACGCATGGATAACTTTTTTATCATGTGTGTCTGACTATCTTTTGTCATGTTCCAAGGAAGTTTTTTGGAGCCAGCAGTACAAACAACATGCTTCTTATTGGACAGGTCAATACTTACTGCAGTAAAGCTGATTGATATGAAAGATGCTTCTGCAGGATACACCTAGGGAAACCTGCAGCTGTAAAATAGGATCTGTACACATGGATGGGAACAAACAGATCCAAACACACTCACTGGTCTTCCATGATATGCAGACATAAGCTCACTTTTGTCCAGAAGCCTTTTAACAGCTGTGTTAGTGTGATACTGTCCTTTGCTCTGGGCATAGCTTTATGCTGAGGCTTGCTTGTGGCCAGCTCAGATCTGTATGCTCTCACCCACACACTTTGACTCCTAAGAAGGTGGGTATCACACAGATATTTTTACATTTATGTGATTTTTTTCCTTGTGTTTATAAAACAAGATACAGCATGAAATAATAAAATACAAGAAGAGGAAGTAGAATGAACCAAAACAAAATAAAGTAAAGCAGAATTAAATTAATAGTAAGGCCTCATTTTCAGAAATTCATCTATCCCTTTAGGAAACAATGCTTGATACAACTTTATAATATAGTCCTTACTGGAATCATTCAGTGTTTCTGAAAATATAACTCAAAAGCACTTTAGTCAGGTGTCAGTTTTGTCTTTCTCTTTTCTTCCTTATCCTTTGTAATTACTCTTTGGGAGTAATACAAACCTTTAGGAGTAAAGCAAAAATAAAAATAAAAAAGAAATATATTATGAAAGCAGCTGCTTACTTTCATCCATAATTTAATTAGAAAAGTTACTTAAATATCTAAGGGATCCACTAGGGTATTAGAAGTTCTAAGGCAACTGACCTTGGAGAATTCTTTAGTTTTCCTTATTTTTTTTTTTTGATTTTCCAGACAAAGTTCTTTGCCCTCTTTTGCCTTCATACTTAATTAGCTGTCAGAATGCTACATCTCTATCATGTTAACAATAAATTGTTATGGTCTTTTTATGTACCACAATCTCTTCATTCACATTTCTATTTAATTTCTAAAATGCTTTGAGATACTAAATTGTCATATTGAGATTTTTGAGGGGCTTTGATTATTTGTTTATATCTCTATTTTAAAGAAATACTCTTAAGAACATCTCACTCAGTGAAATCAATGACTCTCAATGAGCTGTTTAAAGCCTACCCAGTTCTGATGATAATGTGGCATAGACCCCTGAAGGGCTGAAATAGTCAGCTTCCCATATTACTTGAAATGCTGTCTGAGAATCTTGGTAAGTTGATACATCCATGGATGAAGGCCTTGTTGTTTAGAGGTAAGTAAATAATGTTGAATCTTCTGTAGCAGTTAAATATTTTTTGTGGATTATTTTTCTGTTGCTTTTAGTTCTGATTTCCGTTCAGAGAAGTAGATCTTAAAATTAAGCCATTTTGAATTAAATTCCAAAGTAAGAATTTATAAAAGATTGTTTTCATAAAATCCAGATAAGGCACTTATCCTTCCTACACTAATTTTGTCAATTCCCTGATATGAAAGCTGGTGTTTTCAAATGTATATGACAGTGAGAGTTGACAGTGAAAGGAAGAAGTCAACCCATTGGGAGGATATAATTCGGAAGAAGTGTCTACAAAAGTTCACAGGAGAAAAGTAGACAGAAACTGATGAACAAATTGTTTAAGTCAAAGATAGCAAGACTTCCAAACTAGTCTGAACAGAAAAAAAAAAATGTACAAGTGTAACAGGGAGATGAATAAAGACAAACAGGACTTTTTGGCAAGGAGTATTTCATGTATGTATTAACCGAATCTAGTCTCATGGTCTTGAACTTCTTTCTTAAGCTTTCATGACAGCTTTTGTTTAAGCTACTCATAGGTTACTCATAGTCACAATGAATTAATTACAATAACATTTACTTTTCAGGAAACAGCTTTTATTTGCCTTTGGAAATTGAAAAATAAGCATTCTCTACAGAGGTAAAGGCACATAAGTAACTTCTTACATGGTTTGGATATTATAAATTAACCATTGCATTTTACATATGTATGCTTTTAATACCCATAATGTCCTGAGCCCATTCATTCATAATTTCTTTCTTTCTTTACTTCCAAGAAGTGGTGGGAGGCAGGGAACAGAATTAGTATTATTTGTTTCATTGGCATAGTCATGTTATCAATCTTTGTCCCAATTTTCCTTTGACATAACTTGGATAAGTATACGTTTATTTTTGAAAAAAAAAAAAAAAAATCTGTATCTACTTAATTTCTTTGTCCAAGAACTATAAAAGGCTGTTTTCTGAAAATGGACTCTTCAGACACCAGTTTGCAACCTTTTTTCAATTGGAATGCCTTTGGCCAGAAATTTGTAGTAATTTGGCTTCTTGCATATAAGCATATTACTCTAAATATTTGGCTGGGATCTGGCATTTCATCATTCTGGAGAACTGTGACATTATGGTGTGTTAGATGATATAATGACCTTATGGTCTGACATGATGAATTGTTCATTCCCCATAGAAAAAATAACAGGTTTTAGTTTGTACTGATTATAAACCAGCCATTGCTCTGTACGTAGGTATTGTGCTGCTGTTACTCAGAAAATTCATTAAGCAACTTCATGCATTTGGCCTGTCCTGCTTCTGAGCTTTAACAGCAACTTTATAAATCAAGCATTACGAACTCATGTGCAGTTTGAAGCAAGTTTACCTTCTGTCATAAGTCTACAGGATCTTCCCTTTAAGCCACTGCTTCTGTTGGCTAGTTCTGTTAAAGAGTACAGAAATACCCATATTTTTAAGGAATTTTAATTTAGCATGTTAATTCCCCAACAGTCATTCAAAAATAAATAAATTAAAAGGAGTTAATTTATATTTAAGCATGTATTTCTTAAAATTCCCTTTATCAGATTATGGAAAACTAATATGATTTTAATCTGTGACCTTCATACAAACAGCTAGTTCCAAAAGTGAGCTAGGATTTCAACCTCAGGCTAAAAGAAAAAAAAGAAAGATATTAAGCATGAAGTCCTTGATCTAAACTCATAGAAGGCAACAGGATTTCTCAGCTGGATTTGGATCAAGTTCATGGTTTTGTTAGTGTAGGATACTCAGCTAATGTTTTTTACATTACTGGTAATAGAGTAAACTTAGCGATGACATACAGTAATTACGTAAAACCGTTAGTGTGGCCTCTGCTAGTCCTCACTATGTTCTCTGCAGTAGTGACCACACAAAGAAAGCCACAGTGTGTGTAAGTGCATCTAAGCCTTTGAATGGGAATATTTTTATGTATCTCTGCGCCTAACTATTACTATTGTTCAAAGAGCATAAGATAAGATAGTAAGCCTAAACAATTAATTATTTTTGATTTTTGTCTTTTGTTTCTTAACCCAAGGAAAGTTTTTACTGTCGTTCTGTATGCTTCCTAGCACACAGATTCATATTGCAGTTTCCTCGCTCTTCTCTTTTACTAGACTGTTGATCAATATTGATTTCAAATCTATGCTCTGTGAGAAAATTATTATACTTTTAAAAACGTGTAAATAATCTTCAGAACAGCCACATGCTAAAGGAAAAAAGAAGAACGCTATAATTTATTTTTCATATGTAAAGATAGAAACTTATTGGGAGAGCACAGCTTTTCCATAACTAAAACTAATTTTTACTGTTAGGCAAATTTTAGATCTCATCAAAATCCCCAAGAAAAGGGGCTTATTGGTGGTCTCCAAAAAGAAGTTTCCCCACCCCATTAATTTAAATTGATTCAAATAAAATTTTTTAAAACATTAAACATATCTAGAATAATTTTGCATTTTTTTTGCCACACATTACCTGGAAAAAAATCAAACTGAATTAAAAGTCTGCTCGTTTTAGAAAACAATTAATGTATTGTCTTTCCTTACTTTTTTTGCTGTTTTATTAAAAAAAATGTGTTCTGTGTAAAAAAAGAAAAAACTCATCTAGGTTTCTACATCCAGGTCAAGGAGTCACACACCATAGTGTTTATTGCATTAGCCACTATAATGCGTTGACTGGTCTTCATAACTTCGGAGAGAGATGATATCGGTTCTGATTTTTAACATTTCTCTGCTACTGATTCTGTCACTGGTTAAACATATATTATACTGTCTTGATCTTCTTTTCTTTAGAGCAGTAAAAACTATAGTGCTGTACAGGTGATGGGCATCCCCCTTGCTGAGGGCTGCTGTGCAGGCAAAGGTGCATCTTCCTTCCTGTCCCCACGTACCTGTCTGGTGCTTGGTTTTGTGCTTTCATGTGCACTGTGCATAGCACTGGAGGGAAGAAAGCTCACAAAGATTTTTACCAAGGGTTATAAAGTTCTGGTGGGAATGGATCCTAACACCCCCAAGACAAGAGCTGCCCTTGCTTTTGAGTAAGAATTATAAATGTCTTCCAGCAGGGATAAAGTCTGCCTGTCACTGGCAATCAAATAGTAGTTCTTTGAGGCATTTGGAAATATGTAAAGTGTTGTGCATCCTTCTCTCTTGTCTGAATCAGTGGAAACTTTCCTGCCAGTTTCTAAAGCACAAAAATATGGGTGATTGGTGCTATTTATAAAGCCATACTAATTAATGCTTATGTTTAGACAGTATCAAGCCTTTGAGGATTTTTTTCCCCCTTAGTATTTATTTCATGATTTATGTATTTTTCTCCCCAAGGCAATGAGAATCACGGGTTTTTTGGTAGGAATTTCTAGGATTATTTTATTTGTCATTTTAAAAAGACTAGTGTCATACCTGGATTTTTTCCAGCCTTTTTTTTTTTTTTTAATCCTCTGATACATGCCCCCATGTCCGTGACTTTTCAGAATAATTATTAACAGTGGCTCAGTGAGCTAATTAGCTAATTCCCTTTGGGAAGACTGAAGAAGGCCAAAAGATTCAAATGTTGGTTACCTAGAAACAAGAAAAAATGTATTAAAGTAAGTTTTATAATTCTGTATGAGTTTTCTGAAGATAGAATTTGTGTGCTTTTGTAAAAATAAATAATTCAGTCTTACTTTTTAATTATGATCAACTTTGTGCATATCTCTATACTCCATACAGAGATCATTTTGACAAGCATAAACATACACTTTCTTGATGAAAATAATTTTCTTTTCATGATTACACTTGCTGAATCCTCATTACTTAAACTGCTAGAAAGGGATCTCAAGGGAGGGGCTTAGACTATTCCCTTAAGGTCAAGAGCTTCACAAGTGGATGTAAGTAATTGAGTTATAGGGCAAAGATGAGTAAAGCTTTCAGGAAGTTAGGAAAAAAAATCCTCTTGATAAAGAAATGAATCTAATTTACAGAGTGTTATTTTAGTACATAAATTGTCTAATTATATTGTATCTCACAGGCAAATTTCCTATTAATTACTAAAAATGAGGGACCAATTCTGAGCCAGTTCCAGGAATCCTTTTATCACAGAGAGGAGGAGTTAGTAGTTCAATAAAACTCAGTGTAACCTGAAAATTAATTTTGAATCCTCTACAGGCTTGCTTACTAATGTTTTGTCACATAAGTAGTTGTGATGGCAGAGAGCTGTTGTTTTCTAGGGAGAGTTCTTCTAGTGTTCTGGGTGGCAATTTTTCTGAACAGGTGAAGAAATGTGTTTACATCTAAATCTTAACTAGTCATGGGGAAATCAGTATAGGAAAATTGGCACTTTTAGGTCACCACTCATCCCACCATAAAGTACTTGTGTAAAATAGATCAAACTAACCCTGGCTTACAGCTTCTTCTGATTATAAAGGAAGCTCAAAACAACTAGCCTCATGTAGCCGTATATGTGTGGGACCTTCACACTGAGGATTTAATTTAGTCATGTTAAACAGGGGTACAGAATCACAGAATCATCTAGGTTGGAAAAGACCTTGAAGATCATTGAGTCCAACCATTAACCTAACACTGACAGTTCCCAACTACACCATATCCCTCAGCACATTATCAACCCGACTCTTAAACACCTCCAGGGATGGGGACTCCACCACCTCCCTGGGCAGCCCATTCCAACGCCTAACAACCCGTTCTGTAAAGAAATGCTTCCTAATATCTAGTCTAAACCTTCCCTGGTGCAACTTGAGGCCATTCCCTCTTGTCCTATCGCTTATTACTTCATTAAAGAGGCTCATCCCCATCTCTCTGCAGCCTCCTTTCAGGTAGCTGTAGAGGGCGATGAGGTCTCCCCTCAGCCTCCCCTTCTCCAGACTAAACAACCCCAGTTCCCTCAGCCGCTCCTCATAAGACCTGTGGTCCAGACCCTTCACCAGCTTCGTTGCCCTTCTTTGGACACACTCGAGTAATTCAATGTCCTTTTTGTAGTGAGGGGCCCAAAACTGAACACAATAATCAAGGTACATAATGCCATGCAGGTTCATCAAGGGAATTCTCCATGGGAAAGGCAATTATGAGCCTATACTATATCTGTCCTTCTCTGGACAATCAGCTGGATGTCAACTAGTATACCTAAGGTATCTCTAACAAGATGTCTGGGTGACTATATTGATCTGATAACATTAAGTGAAATTCAAACATACTCTCCTCACACTGAGTTATTAGACTTCTTCCTGGCACATTTACACCACATTTTTTACTGTCTTTGAGTCTTCTTGTTCAAACCTCTTGGAAATCCTTATGGTCTGTAATTCTGCCCAACCAGTTATCATGATGTTTGAGATGGGAAGAAGGTTTTTGCTTTTTCTCCCAGCTCACAATATAACCACCTGAACATCATTGCATGCAACAGTGAAGATAGACTGAAAAGAGACTACATATGAAGGAAAGAATTTTTGTGGAAATTGACAAAGACAATAGCACCTTTAAAAAAGTCAGCTCCTTGGGAATTAATCTCTATGCCTGATGATGTTATCATTGTAGTTGTCTAGTGTGCCAGTCACTACAGAAGTAAAGAGCCTGCCCAGGATTAGGTAGGCTAATCTTGAAGCTAACCCTTTGACACTAAAGCCTGGGTCTTTCCTCTCAGCTTTCTCCAATTCAAGAGTGGAAGCCAACTGATATTGTAAGTATGTTATTACTATAAATTACAGTGTTAAGGAGCCCTCATTTTGAAAAAAGTTTTCCACAGAGATAGATGATAAAAAATACACAATGAAAGATCAATCCTTATTTCAGAAAACAGTTTTTCCTTGTTGCTTCCACTGCTTCCACTGAACATTTAAAACATATGAATTCTCAGACAATATTTACCAAAATACGAATTTTTACCACTGGAGACAGTCTAGGTGTATTTATCCAGTTAAAGATCCTGTTGCTAGCCACAAGTTGTATCTGAGTTACCGTTTCAGGTTTTGACCCTTATGAAGATTTTTGTTTGTTTTCTTAAAATGTGTTGGTTTCCATCAAATGCAAAATTTCTAAAAAAATAGTAAGAAAGAAAAAATGATTACACTTACAAAAAAATAATGAGAGTTATGTGCTAAGGAACAGAAAACAAATACTTAGGAAAATGTTTAGTTTTACTCACAGAAGTCAGGAATATTACCCAAAAGATAGATCTACTCAGTTTCATAGTCAATATCACCTCATAAGTGGGATAGTTTCAGAATAGTAACAAATGTTTTAACTGCAGATGTGAAAAGGAGATACACTATTATGGAGGTGTGGTAGATAAGTAATAAACCATATACATTCATTATACAGGAATGGTAAGAAACAATAAAGAATTTAAAAAGTCAAGGCTTATTGGTTTAGAACAAAAGAGGATTTTGCAGTTTTTTACCATGACAAAGAAAAAAAACAAAGGAAGGGAATATAGGTGTTAAGGAGACTGAGAAATTAATTTTTAATAAGTTCTTGCTGATCCTTTCTCTTTCATCATGGATCTAGACAAGAGGTATGTGATGCGTTGACCTTAGCTGGACACCGGGTGCCCACCAAGCCACTCTATCCCCTCCTCAGCAAGGCAGAGGGGGAGAAAATATGATGGAAAAAAACCCCTCATGGGTCAAGATAAAGATAGTTTAACAAAACAAAACCAAAGGTTACATGCAAGAAGTGAAGGAAAACAGAATATTTTATACTCTACTTCCCATCAGCAGGTGATGTGCTACCTCTTCCTGGGAAACAGGGCTTAAGCATGCATAGCAGTTGCTCCAAAAGACAAATGTCATAAATAATGAATGCCCCCCTTTCTTCCTCCTTTCTCTTAGCTATTATTGCTGAGCAGACGTCACATGGCATGGAATATCCCTTTGGTCAGTTTGGGTCAGCTGACCTGGCTATGTTCCCTCCCAAGATCTTGACCACCCCAGGCTACTGGTGAGGGGACACTGTTGGAGAGACAGCCTTGATGCTCTGCCAACACTGCTTAGCAGTGGCCAAAACTCTGGTGTGTTTTCAACATCTTTCTAGCTACCAATACAAAACACAGTACTGTGAGGGCTGCTATGGAGAAAATCAACTCCATCTCAGTCAGACCAAATACAAGGTAGTAAATAGTTTTAGTTTGTTGGCTATCCAACTTGACTTAAATATGTAAAATTCATTGTACATTATTCAGAGACTCGGAAATGCAGGGCCAGAAGAGATCATCAAATCTTCTTGTCTGACCTGTGTTATAACCCCACAGATTTTTACCCAGTTGAGATCTATAATTTATGCTTGAATAATACATACAATAGCATTTCTCCTACAGCTTTTTCCCAAATCCTCTGAGAAACAGCTAGCCTCATCAAAGAATTTTCTGAACTCCTGAGAGAACTGGAACAGCCAAACTGCCAAAATCTTAAGACAGAATGGTACCTTACCATCAATCCTGAATATCTATGGCTAAATCAAGGTGAAAATTATTTGAATATAATTATTCATGTGTGCAGCATTCAGAGGATTATCTCTTTGCTTAGGGAAATGTGATCCAGCCTTGTAGTGAGACAGTGCAGCAGACTGTAATGGGAAGACAGTGATTTCAAGCACAATTTAGGTATAGATTTTGGTTATAGAGACCCATATGTTAACATGAGTGACCCCTGTTTTACCTGAGCACATACCATGGCTGCCTTTAACAATTCAACCTCTTTGTATCACTTGTGAAAGCTCATTTCTATGGACATGGGTAAGAGCACATTGTTCCCACTGAATCTCTGTGTGTCATCTAAAAATTTCAGCATTGTATGGGTAAAAGATTGGTAACTTTGTTCATTTAAAATAATATTCTAGAAATATGGAGAACAGTGAGGTCGTGGATCTTCACCATGGATGATGACTTTGCACAACATTCCATGGTCAATGAGGAGGAACTTGACAGATGCCACAGGAGCATCAGAAGAGACTTAAGATTTCTATAACTTTCCTGCCAGTTCTGTTTTTTATAAAATAAATCATTAACTAGCCTTTCATGTCTGTGCCTTTTTTACTGAGATCCAAAAGGAATCAGCACCACTTTACTTACTTGGTGTAAAAAAAAGACCTTCGTTAACACACACATACTGTTCTTTAAAGTTTATCCAAAATTATATTAAAAAATTCACATAGCCATTATGCTCACATTTATCCCTCTTCCAAAAACTATCTCTCAACTTTACTACATTTTCTTTGGTGTCAGTCCTTTGCTCATCTTCCACACTTCATCCTGCTCTGTCCTTGTTTTACTAGTCATATCATTATTCCTTTCTCATGTATATAGTTTTGGTTTGTTCTTCTGTGAATTCTTTATCTTCCTCTAGTTTCCTGTCAAACAATTTTTCTCCTTCTTCAAACCTTTATTGTTGGTCTTTTCTTCTCAAAGTAGCAACATGAACTACAACAACACTGGCAATTTTAAAGAAATTAAAAGCAGTAATACTTTTAAACATCATTGCATATAAATCTGAAAACATATAAATCAGGGAAAAAAAAAAAAAAGAAAAATGTTTGGTTTTGTACCAACTTTCAAACTTTTTATTTTAAAATTTCTATACTGTACATTTACCTATTTGATGATGGTTAATAGATTGGAACTGAGAAAGAATGTTCTCATTCACATATATTTTAAAATTGTCTGGTTTTCTCAGATTATAAAAGTAGTACTCTTTATGGAAACTGAGCAAGCAAACAAAGAAAGGTTTTGATCTAATTAATTCATCTCTTTGAATGATCCACAGATATTTTATATGGAATGATAACAATGATAACAATATATATTACAAAGCATTTCAGACTGGGGAAAAACTGAAAAAGAAAACCTCCTTTTTACTTTTTAACTTAAGAAGCTTATTGAATTAAGCCTTTTTCTTAAAGGAAACCACATTGCCTAATTATTTTTTTAATGTCCAAAATTTAATGGTTAAGTATTAGTGAACAACTTGCTTGGTAAATCTTACTATACAACAGAACACCTCTATTGTCTTCTATATACATTACATTTTAAGAGAAGTTAGTTATGCATGATAGTATCCTACAAATTTTGAGATGAAACAAAGCCAGAATTCCATTCATATTATTCATGCATGACTTGTGGTGCACAGAACTGTAACAATGCAAGCCATTTCACAAAGTCTTTTAATGTTGAACTGGCAGGACCACATTCTCAAGAGCTTTTCTATGCCAGCTCAATCCTTGATCTCCTTTGTGTAGAAAAGCCAAGAATATGAATATTGTTTATGAGTTCTAATAGATATTATTTTCCATTGGAGAGCAAAGCTGAAAAGAGCGTGTCCCCTCAAATTCTTTTTCTCTTGTAGCTCTTAGCATGATACTGAAACATCAAAAGTAATTAAACAAAATTATATTATAAATCCCAAGATAAAAGTGTGACTAATGATTAATTCTCTGGTATTTTGTCAAAGCCCTCCTCATAATTTCAAAGCTCTAGTCAATATTCATGTAGCTAATTCTGCCTAAGTTGATTTTTCTTTCCACTACTAAAATGTTTGTGTGCTGATTAATAAATAATTTCTTAAGTTTCTAAGGATATGGTATCAATAGGTTTTTTTTTTTTAATATTTTGATCAGAGATTTGGTTTTCAAAAGTATGTTTATTTTAAGATTCACACTAATGAATTAAATTTTTACATATGTATGTATTTCATTCTTGCATCAAGAAGATGAATAAGACTTACTTTCCATAAAGTTATAAAAATCCAGTGCTGCATTTTATATCACCCTGAGTAACACTTCACTTAAAAAACAGGTTTTGTTCAAAAAAAAAGCTTTCAGAGCTCTTTCTTAAATGATATGTGCACAAAGATACAGCAAATGTAAATTTTAAATTTGCTTTTCTAATGTATTATTATACATGAAATATTACTTTGCTGACTTTTCAATCCTCAGCAATTCTTCTTTTTCTGTTGCACATGATTTTTCTGTTGCTCTATACAAAGCTTTGAATTGATACTACAAATATAAGCAGTCTAATTCAACCTATTTATTTGGCTATAATACTTCCACCTAAGCAGGGCTTTCAGTGTTCCATATAGTAACAATATCCACTCGGCATTTTTATGGAAATTTTTTATCTATCTTGAATTTTCTTCCCTCTGTTAGTTTTAAGTGATTGTATTTGATGGTCAAGCTCCTTTTTCATTCTTAATGTTGATTAAAATTTTCAATATGTATGAGGTGTCAAAGACACTGAAATTATTCAGCCTTTCAACAACAACTATCGAAAATTAAATTTAACATTTAATTCTTTGCAATGCAATATGAAATCAGGTAATTTAAATTAATTCCTTTGGGTAGGTATTTATTTAATTTGCCCCTAATTTGTTACTGTAGAAATGCACTTATTTTCTAGACATGTCAATAAAAATGTAAAACAACGCACACTACTCAGTGACCACTGTGAACAACCAAACAAGATGAACTGAAACATGGTATTGTGCATGCACTTCAAGATGTTAAAATGTTTTGTTATAGATCTGCTGAGATTGAGGCAGAGATAAGTAAGACAACAAAAATAGCTAGATAATAATGCAATTTCTTGCCTATTTGCTTAGAAAACCAATCCAACATTTATAAGTAAGAAAACATATTTTATGGGACAAGGAAGTTTTACGTTTTAAAGAAGAGCACATGTGAAATGAAATGTGTTATGACAACATAGGGTTTTGAATGAGTTCACATGAGAAACCTGTGAACTGCCTGCATCTTGAAGTCACAGTGCTGAAGAAGAATGTGAATTTCTACCTTTAAGAGGTGAAACCTGGTGTAGGTTTCTTCTCATTCATCCTTAGAGACGCACCATACAGGTATCTTCAACTGAATTGCTCCCCATAAGATACTTTCCTAATTAGAAAGGGAGAGGAATAGACACTTCTAGGCAATGAAAGTTGGATTTTATTTCAGACATCGACATTAAGATAAAATAAACTGTGCCTTTGAAGTTCCTGTTTTTCTTTGTTGATTCTAACAGAAGTTTAGGGTGAAAGCTCAAATTCAGATACCCTAACAAAAGACATCTCTCTTACAAGGCTCAGAGACCTTAGAGAGTACCTTTCAGAAAGTTGTAATTGATTGGGTGCATAACAAATTTTTCCTTTAACACATTTACTCATTTAGAATTTTTCTCTAATCTTAATCTGACTGAGATTGCTTTTGATTAATTCCATAGATATCCGCCTGGTGAGCTATGACACAGCCCACTTTATCTCAGGAATGTCAAATAGGAAAAAACAAACAAACAAACAAAAAAAAACCAACAAAACCCCGCCTAAATAATGATTAATTTTTAGAAACATGGGGATGTAGAAAATAGCTGGAGCATGTCCTGTGTATTGTATGTATGGTCAATTTAGAAGGGATTAACCCTACACACAAGCCATTCTGTATCTGGAGACCAGGACTGATCCTGGTATTAATGCCTTAGGCAGTGTAGAGGTCTCCGGATTAGTACATAAGTATTAGGGATAAATGGGTACCTAGAGAGAAATTTAGTCTGCCTATGTTTGGACACCTGTCAGGACAACAGATTTGTACATCTCAGCAGCAAACTATCTCTATTTATGGACTTCATAGAGAGTTTCAGGAAAAATGATTCAGATACAGATTTAGATGTATGTTATGAAAGTATACATCTATATACTTACATAGCTCTGCTACATATCTTCTAGTATCTACTAAGAGAGCTTTCATCACTTACAACACTGTTAGTGTGTAAATTTAGGTCAAAGAAAAGTAAGCTTTCTTTATTTTGATTACTGAGAATTTCTAAACTATTTGTTCTTCTTCAAACCTCATATCTGTTTACCATGACTAGCTGTCATTTATCATATTTGTCACAGTATTCCAAAATCTCTAGTATTTAATTTTACAGACAGATGTCTAGAGGTACTTTCAGAAATGCTAGGACATTTATTTTGTATTTAATTCATTGAGAATTAGGTAATTTGAAAATCCTGTCAAGCATCCTCCCAAAACCTTAATAAGGATAACAGAATCGGTTCATGATCATCCATGTTGGTCTTTAGCTAGACAACATCCTCCTGCAAAAAATGCATTTTTTTCAAACTCTTCACAAATGTCCACAGGACTAAGTCCCTGAAGGTGAACCTGCACTTCACACCAGAGAACAACCTCTTCAGAGAAACTCTTTCTTCCCAAATATAGTTCCAATCCTGAAACCAGTATTCACAGTATGCATAAATAGCCACCTGGGAATATCCTAGAATAGAATTATGACAGTCACAAAGAGACTCCAAGAGCTATCTAAGTGTCAAATCCAAAAGATTTTCGTTTCTTCACTTTTCTTCCTAAGAAATCTGGTTTGCAAGTGGAAAATTTATCATAAGAAATAAGTAATTTTGGGACATTTTCTGAGGACCAATCTTGCAGCATTTGCACAAACAACAGTTTCACTTCCTTTACTGGCGTTTGTTCAGTTACACATCACTATCTTTGGCAAGCATGTTCTTGCAGATCATTACTATTACTATTGCTATTACTATTACCATTAGCGCTACTATTACTGGCAGGAATTCAGGTTTCATTATGAAGTTATTTGAAATAAAACCCCAAATTCAAGGGACTCTAATCTTTGGTGAAGCCTACATCGAAACCCATCGTTACATTACACATATATTTTGTGTGCTTTTTATGTGAAAAAAATTACATAATTCACCTCCATTTTTATCCTTTTCATTAAAAATAGTATATGCTTATATATACTATGATAAAACACGACAGAACAGAGATTTTTTTCTTTCTGTAGCACCTGTTTAGCCCATAGAAACTATGGAACTTCAGGACTTCCAGGAACTATCCTGAGGTTCTTCATCCCCTCTACTTTCCCATAGAAAGATAAAAAAAAAAATGATTATACTTTCTATGGTATATTTATGTCTATCCTCATTTCCAATGAATATTTCAAGCAGTAAACTCCTTATAATTATTAATATTGAACATTTATGTTTAAAGTCAACACATTGTAACAGATTCTCTTTTACAGAAAAACTTTTAAAAATTTCTTTTCACTTTCAAACTCAGGTTTTTTTTAAAAAACTCTGCAGTTTTATCATTTTTTCACCCTTTCTTCTTGAGCTTTTAAATTTGTAGAATCACAGGAGAGAAAAGATCATGGGATTTTATTGACACCAAATGTCTCTCACAATTCAAAAAGCATAATCTGTTCCCCAGTAAAAGGAAATATATGGTAATGATTCTGTGTTTATAACCAGCTCTTGTTTTATAATTCAATTCCTCAAGAATGAGCACAGAAATATTTGAGGGATTAGTTATAAAATATATTCTGTTTCTTATGAAAACTGTTCAGTTTTGTAGGTATGAAAAGAGACATCAGACATAAATAAAACAAGGAATGAACAGCTTTGCAAATTCTGCATATAAGAGCAATATTGTATTTGTGCCCAACTGCAAGGCTACCTGATAAGAAACATTGATAGAAGCAAGAGAAAACAGGCATTTGGTGGTTCCTAGAAACAGCAGCACTGCATTTCCTCTATTTACCTCCTAAACAGAGAAATCACCATGCTAACACATCACCAGGCAGAAAACTAGAAACATGGCACCTGTCTTTAGGCACTCTGAAATTAGGAATTATACTTTAGACTAGAAAGTTAGGTCCATGTATAGTTAAAAGGAAAGCAGAGTTCTCTAGCTAATTATTAACACTACACAAAATCTCAATCATAATCTTAAGGTGTCAGACTTACAGTCACAGATGATGTTTGTGTTCCTAAAGTAGGCATGCCATTTACATTGTTAGGTTGGTAGTAAAAGAATTGTCCTACAAAGAATTCCTTG
Source organism: Strix aluco (assembly GCF_031877795.1). Classification (NCBI taxonomy): domain Eukaryota; kingdom Metazoa; phylum Chordata; class Aves; order Strigiformes; family Strigidae; genus Strix; species Strix aluco. The sequence goes on along the minus strand of NC_133932.1, from coordinate 101,980,819 downwards.
TTAGTAGTTAAGGATGAAATCTGAAGAGATAATGTGGCTGATATGCTGCGCAGGAAAATACCTAAGTCAACCAAGAAGAAATGGCAGAGAAGATGTGCCCCATGAGTTCATTCATCACTGAGCTACAATTTTTTTTTTTTTTTTTAATTCATTCAAGATCAAATAAGGTATATAGAATTCTGCTTATGCAAGTTCACAAGCACAAGAAAATGCTTAGATGTTCAGATTCTCAGGATTTTAGCAAGTTTATAAATGTAATGTTCTAAGTAGGTTCTGTGGTGACAACAGATTGACATACAAACTTGCAGACTTCTAAGCCATTAAGTGAGTGTTCACTAGATTGCTCAGCTTGGATTTCAGATCTCAGCTGAGTTATACCCTGCTAGAAAATCGGCTCATAGGGCCTCTTTACAGGAGAGATCCAAGAGTGTTTTTTTCCTACATAATACCATAGGATACAGTTACTCTCCGTGCTGCTCCAAAAGTAGAATTCTAGTCATGTGACAGGGCAATAAGGTACAGAGATGTTACTTCATTATTCAAAATATACAGGTTCATGAACTTTACTTGGCATGGATTATTAGTTTGAATATTTCACTGAAGTCTTGACTCCTGTTCTAGAATTTATCTGGGCAACAGTAGATTAGAACTGCTTGTCCATATTTCGCTGCATGATTCAGAAAGGCATTGACATGTGGAATCTGGGAATGCAGTTTCACTCTCAAAGCCCTGGAATTCAATCTAACTTTCTTTTTAGGCTCTGGCTTTTATTATTTAGCAAGCTGAACAGTTAGCAGTCTTCTATCTTTTAGCACACAAACCATGAGAAGAAATGATACATTAATACAGGGAAAAGCCACACAAGTCAGTATGAAATTCATTAGAAAGTAAAGGATAGCAGGCTAAAACACTAGTACTCTGTTGGAGAGCATACAGTGTGCTGTCTAATATTCAATACTTAAAGATAACACCTAGTTGAGATGGATGCCTTAAAGTAGGCTGAACAATAAGCATTTTTTCTTCTCTCTTTTTTAGGTAATTAAGCAAACAATATATACCACCTCTTGACTATAAAAGTTCTGCAATTTAAGTATTAAGTAGTCTTTTGCATGTTAATAAAATATCACCTGGTATTAGAAAGTTATTTTATTATCAGGTACCAAACTTATATGTCAAGATACAATTTTTAAAAACAGAAAAAATCTAATACAATTCATGCAATGTATTGCCAATTCACATCCAGACTGAAACAAGTCTTCAGAGACACATTCCATTTGCTACTCACTAGCCAGCTATTTTTTTTTGTTTTAACAATATATGTAATGAAAGAGAAAAGCTAAATATCTCCTTGTAGGTGGTCTAAGTACTGTGTGTGATGTGAGACTATTACTGATTGTATATTAAAGTGTCTATCTCTGTAAAAATACATTGAGGAAGATGAAGCTATCACTTATGGAAATAGTATGTTACCAATTAAAAACAAGTTTAAGTTCCTCCAGATAATTTTTTAAAATGCAGCATTATTTCTTTTGGGGTGTGTTTTTTTTTGTTCTGAAATATGAGAAAATCATACCTCTTCTTTTAAAATTTACTCTTTTATTTGAGCAAGCTCTCAAGTTACATTTTGTGGCTGTTGTGTATCTTAGTTTGGAAAGAGAACATATCTTAGGGGATGAATTGTGTGAATTCCTTCTTTGAAATAATGTCAGAAGAGTATTTAGTAGAGTTCTAACAAATTTTATATCCATAAGCCAACTGGAGTCAGTAAGATTACTGAAGTACCTTGAGGGGATAACCTGAAGACCTCTTCTGACATTGCAGCCTTTTGCTGTGACAGAATGTAAAGTCTACAGTGGATCTGTAGATCTATGTGTATTTGGAAATGATCCCATGTATTTTTAAAATCAGCTTTCAGATAACAGGCTTAATTTCATCCATTTAATTAATGGAATTTAGAACACTGTTGAACCTGTTTTCCTGAATAATTATTACCTGACAGTTCATGCAAATTCTGGTCTTGTCCAGTATTTTTTATCCAACTTCTGTTACTCTCAGAGTGCCTACATAAGCTTCAGGAACTAAACTTCTGAATGCAGTGCAGCATTTTTCCTTTGCCTTGCTATCTAGGAAGCAAGTTACCCAACAGCTTAATTGTTTAAAATAAACTATAATTCTTTGCTTAGAAAAGAACCAGGAACTGAATAGATCCAAGCTACAGAACAGTCTGGGAACTTCCAGTGTTTTCTTCACAACCACCTGACATACTTTGCTGTAGATAAATACTCCCTCGCATTTTAGGAAAACAGTAAATGAGCAAATGTTCAGATACATGTGTAATAAATCACCTGTAAGTTGCTTGTATTTTCCATCTTTACTAAGAAGGAACTTAAAATGAAAGCCTTTTCAAAGGGACAGATCACAGGCAAATGCAATTTGATTTTGAATGGATGTCACTCCCACCTGAAAGCCTGGGACTAATGCCACGTATTAGGAACTCAAATATCACTCACTTTATAAGGAGCTAGAATCAAAGCACATGACCCACCCTAACAGAGTTTAGGTACTATTAAAAAGGATGCTTTCAGCAGTCAGTAGCTTCAGTTCTTTCAGCAGTTTGCACAGCTTCTAAAAATTCTGCAAGCCAGCAACCATCAAAACTTATAGCTTTTCTCCCACAAAAAGACAATATTTTCTTCATCTCTTTGCTCCATGGCAATTTAAATGAACATCGTCTTCTTACTTATTACCTTTCTCTAATTTTCTTATAAATGGTATTAGTGTGTCTTAAAGATTTATTTTCAGTGACACCTAAAACTATCTCCCCACATAATAGATCTGAATTTATTAGGCAAAGCTGTGCATACACATCAATAATTTTTTTATTTGTGCTTATTATATTTGAATACTTTTAATGAAAACCATACATTTTTTATATTTCTTCCCAAATGAATTACTAAATATTTATTCAACATTGTTTTGTGAAGTGAGAAGGTCAAAAAATCTCCAATCTATTAAATATTTCTTTATATAAATTATTTTTGAAATAATTCTTAAATTTTCCCATGTGTTACAATGTAGCAGTTTGTTTTCTTTTTAATTCTCTTCTACATCACAACAAAGCAAACTGAGGTGCATTCCTGACTGACAGTGGTAAGCATCTTATTTGAAATGACAAGAGCTTTACCGAAATCCACAAATTAAACACTTGGACTTTCAGGAGCATGCAAAACTGAGCGGGTCTCCTGTCTATCTCTTGTAAGCATAAACATCTTTTTACTTGCAATCAAATACAATCTCAAAAACCAACAGAATCTAGTGAAATTGTTTGAAAGACTTGTAAAGGAAGTGTGAGCCTTGCTCTGTCATACAGCATGAGTTGTTTTCAGCTAAGTAGCATGCTTCCTTGTGCTACAGACTCCTTGAACGTATCATTTAAATGTGGGATGATTTTCTCGTATTATAGAATCAATATAATAGTTCCTGTGCAACTTTGACTGAAAGTGAGCATGTAGCACATGGCTACAGCTCCACTAAATCCAGTAGTCATCAAGTTGATATACTGAGTTTTTGAAAAAGACAATGAGAAGGAAATGCATTTTCCTTTCACTCAAGAGAACAGAAAGGACTAGGGAAGCTCAGCACTCCAACTTCCTATTTGTGCTGTGCGCTCAGTGTAGTAAAGCATCTTCAATGCTCTTTGAAAGTATGCTTGAAATGACTTTTTTAATAGGCACAACACAAATAATTGAAAATTTTAACAGAGAGAAAGTCGTTAGCTGAAACATTGCTTTAATATATACTGTCTCAGTTAGCTAAAGCCCTATAGGTTCACAAAAGGATATCAAGAATTTTGAATTATTCAGATCTCTGAGTACTCTTAACTGCTTCCAGAGTCCTGCGGTTAGTGAAATATTCACTATTGTAAACTATCTGTGGATAATAGAAGTGGCTCATATTCAGCAGAGATATAAGCCCTTGAAAATTATGCTAGCACTTTGTATTTCTCCAGTTCTGACAGAATTAACAGCCATCCAACATCCAAGAAAGACGAGTAAATGTCTTTATAATTCTGATTATATACAGAGCGATGGATCAAAAGTGAATAGACCGTGGGATTTTTCAGTTTTCTTTTGTTTTTCAGACTAGATACCTTTATTCAAGTGGAAGGCAAGATAAGATTTTGAAATAAATGCTGTGGATTGCAACATGGTGATTGAAATATTGATTTCTTTACTACACTGTCTGTAAACTGAAGATTTAGAGTAACCTGGAGTAAACTTTTGTCATAAATGTAAGATTTTATTTTGTTTCTTACAACATCAAGTCTGCGGCTGAAAAGACATGATCAGAATTATTTGGAAAAAATCCATCTATTTCAAGAAAAGAAAAAAAAAAGAAAAACAGTGACTTGAACCAAGTGAGGTCATGCCATGTCAAATGGCATGACAAGCATAGGGAAGACAAAAGGGACCTCATAATCACCACTGCAGGGCTGACAGAGGCCCACCCCAAGAGTATACATGTAAATAAGGAAGCGCCTACAGGACAACATTATAGGGGAAGCTTTCTGAGAAATCAGCAAAACTGGGTGCCTCTCTAAAGTGCCTGTACACAGCATGGGGAACAAAAAGAAAGAATTAGAGGTCTGCATGCAGTTGAAGTGCTATGATCTCAGTGAGATCATGGAGATGTGGTGGGGTAGCTAATATAAGTGAGTGATAACATGGGTGGATACAGCATCTTTAGGAAGAACAGAGCAGGACAGTGAGGAGACACAGCTCACCTTTTGTGAGAAAACAGTTTGAATACATGAACCTCTGCCTAGGAACAGGTGATGAACAACCTGAGAGGTTATGGGTCAGGATTAAAAACCAGAACAATGTAGGTGTCATCACTGTGGGTGTCTTCCAACTAATGGAGGAAACTTCGCATTTGCAGAATCTGGTCCTCATGGTACCCTTTAACCGTCTTCATATTCACTGGAGGGGAAGCACTGTAGAGCAGAAGCAATCAGGGAGTTTTCTGGGAGTGCATTGATGTCAACTTCTTGACAGAGGTAATTGAAGAAGCAAAAAGGGGACATGTTTTGCTGAACCTGATACTTACAAATAAAGAGGGACTGGTCAGGAACAGGAAGGTCAAGGGCAGCCTTGAGTGTAGTAATCACAAGATCATGGAGTTCAGGAACCTGAGAGAAGGAAACCAGGCAGAAAGAAGGATCACAACACTGGACTTCAGGAAAGCAGACTTTGACCTGTTCAGAGATATGCTTGGAAGAGTCCCATGTGATACAGTTCTGGGGAGAAGATGGGTCCAGGAGAGCTGGTTGTTTTTCAAAGAATTCCCTCCTCCAAGCTCAAGAACAGTCAGTCCTGAGAAGGACATCAAGTAAAGGCAGATGGAGGCTTGCATGGATGAACAAGGAGCTCCAGAATAAGCTTACATATAAAGAGGAACCTACAAGATATGAAAGCAGGTTCATGTAGCCCAGGAGGAATTTAGAGACACTGTCAGTGCAATGCAGGGATGAGGTTAGGAAAGCCAAAGCCAATCTGGAGTTGAAACTTGTGAGAGATATGAAGGGCAAAAGAAAGGTTTTGTACAAGTTTAGCAGCAGCAAAAGGAACATAGGGAAAATGTGGGTCTGCTACTGAATGGGGACGGTACCTTGGTGATGAAGGAAACAGAGGAGACAGAGGTACTCAACGTCTTCTTTGCCTTGGTCTTTATGGAGAAGATGGGCTTCAGGAATCCTAGGCCTCTGTGACCAATGGGAAAGTCTGGAGCAATGAAGACTTCCCTTTTGTGAAGGAGGCTCAGATTAGGGAACATTTATACAAATTGGACGTACATAAATCTACGGCGTCTGATAAGACACACCCATGAATATAGAGGGAGCTGGTTGATGTAATTTGGTACATCAGATGGTTGTGCTGCCATTAAGAGGGACCTACACAGGCTGGAAAATTAGGCTGAGAGGAATCTCTTCAAGTTCCACAAGGAGAAATACAAGGTTCTGTGCTTGGGGAGGAATTTCCTCAGGCACCAGTACCAGCTGGGGGCTGACTGGAAAGCAGCTCAGCAGAGATAGACCTTGGGGTCCTGGTGGACAACAAGCTGGCCATGAGACAGCAACATGCCTTTGCAGCAAAGAAGGGTAATGGGCTCCATTAGGAAGAGAGTTGTCAGTAGGTCGAGAGATCTTCCACTCTGCTCAGCACTGGTGAGACACAATTGGAGTGCTGGGTCTAGTTCTGGGCTCTGAAGTGTCTCACCACTCTCATTGTAAATAATTTATTCCTACCAAGAAGAAGTAATTTCTTTCTTAGAAAAGTAGTGTCTTACATTTTCATCTAATATACAGAAAAACTTGTTTGTATAGTCAATCTTTTTACTTTGCTCTCCCAGTTTGACCCCCAATCCATTGTTAAGAGCTTCATGAGCAGAGCCACATAACCAGGAGCAACCCCATTGACTTCTGTTAGTACCTATAGTTATTGAGGTTCATGTTTTTTAGAATTTTATGCAATATTACATCATTAGTATTAATTATAAGAAAAAACTATTTGGTTTTAATAACAAACTTGTTTAGAGAGAGGACATTATGAAAGTCCACTTATTTCCACTTATTAAACTATTTTTCAAAGTTCAGTGCAAGATAGGTGCTTCATGGTAGTAAAAATAGATTTAATAGAAATTTCAAATGTATTATTTTTAATTAATAACAGAGACCTCAATAGACATACAACATAAGCAAACCAGTCTTACAGAAATAATCAAAGTAAAATGTAAAATGATCTTCATATCCATTGACAAGTAAATCTCTGATCTGTAAACCACATGAAAACTTTTTATTACAACACTGTTAGCAATTTCCTCATATGGCTATCAGCATAACAGCAAAATAAGCAATCTTGGGAACCCTTTTGCAAATATTTATGAGTGATCGTGTTAGTTTTGTCTGTGGATAAATTCATCTGACTTTCTGTTCACCTTTTCACAAAGATGCCTCCTGGCTGGAAGAAAGGTAATGTCACCTTAATTATGTTCTTGCCTTGGTAGCATAAATTATTTATGCTTTAACATATTTATATTTAGCCTTCTTAAGCTTTCATTTCTGTCCTCTGGTGTATGAGCTCTGGGTAACTATTAAAGGAAGCAAGGTGTTAAAGTGTATGACCTGGCAATGTTTACTGTTTTTTTTTCCCCTGTCATATCTGTTTGTAACATAGATCATTGACTCTGAGCAGCTCTGTTAGCCAGCCCAAGAAGATGTAAAGGGGAAAGTGTTCTTACTTGCTTAAAGTGGATTAAGATTTTATGCATATTAAGAAGGTCATTCCAGCTGTTGCATCTACTTTACCATAACTGTACAGCTCTGGAGATTGTCAACAGGCAATACGTAGCTTGTTATAGCTAGATCATTAAAGCAAAAGTTGTCATCATGGTACTAAGTGTCTTAGGAATACCAGAAGTCATAATGCGCATCTTCCCATCAGCCGTCAGAACTGGAAGCAGACAGTGTTTCAGTGAATGACAAGACTGGATTCCAAACTCGTGATCCTGTACCTCAAAAAACAATTTCTTCTACTGTGTGCTTTTCCACGAGTCAATATTAACAGCATCAGCCTCTCAATTAACTGTAATTCCCTGTGTCAGGATTCAGAAAGTTTCAGAATTCGTATACTTCTGGAATCATGGAAAACATGCACCACTGCCAGCAGCAGGTCTAGTTTACTTTCTGGACTGATACTGTTGAAGTTTAAGAGTCATCAGTTACTGAAATTTGCTTCCATCCAGTGGACAGTAGGTCCTGCAAAACAGTTGATAGCTATACTCCTGCTTCAACTTTCTGGACAGTACTTTCAACACCAGAAACTTAAACTTGGACCTATCAGTTCATTCTGAGAGAAGTTGTACCACTTTAGAGAAAACACAGACCACATACACTACACAGACATAACCACTCCCCCAGACACATGCACTCACACAGAGGTCCTCTCCTGCTGCTGTCCAAAAGCTACACTTCTGATTTTCAACTTCCCTGCTTCCCCTCCTTGCCCTCTAGTTACAACACTGTCAGTGGTGAGGAACAGCCATCTTCAGAAGGAAAGTCATCCTGTCTTAAATGCCACTTTAGGATGACTAGACATAATGTCTCAGGATTATATTACTCCTCTCATGTCGGTGGCCAACTCAGACACCTAATTTTCTGAAAGTCCTCACTTACTGCAGATGAAGTCCATCCATGGCCACCTTGCTGCAAAAAGACATCTTCTCCAGACTTCTCAGTGGAAACTTTTTCAACATGCAGCACTAACAACTCATGCTTTTGTCAGTAGTGTGCCTTTATGAACAATTTACAAAGAAGGACAAGTTACAGAACATGCAGCTGAATGGTTAGCTGCAGTCAACAGGGGTGGGGACAGATAGCTAATATGCATTTTTTCAAGATGTAATTTAATAGCGAATTTTATGAAGTTAGTAAAATGGTTGCATTTCTTAAAAATATTAAATTTTCTTAGAAATAAAGTGGGTGTACCATTAAATTATATATCTACTACAAGTCTAGAAATGCTCACTGTTCCTTCCATTGTCTGTATGCTTTCAAATAGAGTTCTCTATGTTCTCAACAGAGCTTCACATTGTACATTGTTATTTTTCCTGAAGAAGAAACTATCCTAATTTAATTTATCTTAATCTAGCCATTTAAAATTGATGCGTTTGTATGGGAAAAATAAAAATAAATGTTCTATGGAAAATAAATAGGGGAATTATTTTATTTACATTTTATATAAAAACTTGATCAAAAATGTTGAATATTGATTGTAACTGCAATTGTTTTGGAGCACTTCTGGCTTTTTGTCTGTTAGTTGTTTTTTTTTTTTTAACTTTTGAATGTGGAAAAAGAACAGTTTTGTAGTAAAATCTTATGAACAGGTGAAAGATGAATAAATAAAACCCACAACTGGATAGAAAATAAACCCAAAAACCTCCATCTGTATATGTAAATATGATTTTAAGCTCAAAGAAGGGAGAGAAATTAAAGTGTCAGCTATATCCTAGTTTTGAAGGAATCAGTATTTTGATTGTCATTGTTTCTCATGGAATTGAATTAACAGTTTTCCTATACTGACTTCAGTTGCAGTGTCATGCAAAATTGCTCACCAAAAGTCCATGCCAAGGAAATTATCTTTGTTATGACGACATGATATTATTCCTCATTTTTCTTGAAAGCATCCTTTTGAAGTATACACTTGATCAGAAAAGTGAGTACAATAAATATAGCACGGCCTCATAGATAAAATCAAAATCATAAAAACATCCACACACACATTGTTACAGTAATAACACCTACAAAATTATTAACTGGCTTTACAACTGTTGCATTTAGGGTGAGAATAAATTTGGTAAGAGATAAATCCCCTTACATTCTAGCCGGTCCTCAGAGATTAGAGGGGCTAGGGGCGGCTGGACTTATCTTGTAATAGGTATGCCAATTAGGCCCGTAATTATAGGTCTGACCCAGACACACAAACAGCTCAGGTGCTGTAAGTCTGGTTGCATTCAAGTGAAGCCGTCAGATTCACGAATAGTACGGGGTCATAACTATAGGTCTGACCCAGCCCAAGCAGCCCATGCGCTGTAGGTCTGGTTGCATTCAAAAGAAGCAGTCAGATTCATGAATAATGTGGTTTATTTTTATGCAACATTACAGATTCTTTAAGCTTGCCTACAATAAATGCACAAACTGCAGGCTGGCTATATAGCACTACACAAAAGAAAAATGATTGCAATCACACACACTAAATTCCCGGGTATACACTTGGCGTAGCCGAGGAAATTTTACCAAAAGGCGTCCCTTCTTGGGGGGGGTGAGAGCACAAACCCATCGATCTGTCCCTCCAATTTGGTGTCAGATTATTGTCCCTCCAAGTCAGGTACAAACTCGGGGTACTATTTATCTTGTGTGAGTGGGTGGGACTGTAGTGAAGCCATTATCTTTTGAGTAACGACACAGTACATTCCTTGGTGCAAGGGGAAAAGCTGTTTTTTGTGGGAAAAAGAGGGATGATGAGAAACTAGGCCAGCTTGGTGCGAGAGGTGCAGCTGAATTTTGTGAGAAAAAAGGGAGGATGAGGAACAAGGCCGGCAGGTTACTGCAAAAATCATCCCTTGAGCGAAAAGGATAGAGCAGGAGATAAATTTGTCCTTGAGAAGAGTGAAAGAATGGGACCGTGCAGCCTCCACCTCACTTCGCATTCCTCCTTGGTGCCACAACAAACCACAAATCACTGGACCTCCATCCCATCCTGTGCTTGCTCTGGGCACCCTGTGTCAAGCAAACACGTGTGCTTTACAGATTTCTCACTGTTTTGCTTTTCTCATGCTTCCAACACCTAACAACACCTAATAACAATACCTGAATATTTCTCAAAAATTGCATGATTTCTTTTAATAAAAAATCTTGAGATTCCAAAACAATTCAATTGCTTTGGTTAATTGCTTTCTAGGTATGTCTTTGATCAAACATCACAGCAAGCCATTTCTAGAGATGCATCAAATTCTCAGGTATACAAGTCATCTGTGGAGGTTTTCCTGCCCTGAGGCAACGCATTTTTAGACCATAAATTTAAAAAACGATAGTAAACTCAGTATGCTATGCACATAATGAACGCATTTTTATCTCTCTTTCAATACGAGTTTTAAAGATATCACATAGCATCATTTCTCAGTTTCAAGAACTTTCTTGTATCTCCCCCTCCTTGTTTTCTTAAGCACTGTAACTCACAAACTTCTCCACTGCACTGATCTTGCAGTGTATTTCTGTCATGACATCTATAAGAAAACAGTCATTTATGACTTCTAATTCAACAGGGAGTTGTCCTTACTCTATTTAATCTTTAAATATAGCAACTTTAAAGTTAAATGTGCATTTTTCTGTGGGTTTTGTTTTTTTTTTTAACATTCATTTTCATTGATCCATTTGGAGGTTGTCAAAGAATGAAAGGGGCTGTGTATTCTTAGGTATAGGTTTAGTCTAGAAAATTACTTATACATCACAAACAAAGAGTTACATTGAACACTGGTTCCTAAGTCTAAGATTAAAATCTTGCTCTAGCATCCACTGCACTGTCAGCTACCTCTCCAAGTACCGCTGCCCCTAAAAGACTTTTGGTTCTTTTTTTTTTTTTTTAATTTAAAATCTCACAAGCAAACTGAATTTTGACATCCAACACAATTTCATACTTTCCTCAGTCTTGCTTAACTTGCTATTTCATTCATTTTTCTTTTGTAGGCTAAGGTCTTCTAAAAATCAGTCCAGCTGAGCATACTCATTTCTAACATTGACCAGATTAGCTCAATAGCAAGTGTGGTTGTCACTTCTTTTTCCAAAGACAGATGAAAGAAAACATGTTAGGAGTTATCACAAATTAGTCCTTGGTGTAAAGCATAAAACCAGTCTGTGGGTAGAAGGACTCCCTAATAACTGGTATAGATGCTATGCTATATTTTCTCTTTCCTTTTACCCCAATTATTTTTCCAGATATGACTTGAGTTTAGCATGATATATGGAGAGAAAGACTGTTACAAGGGTTGAGATGAAAGGAAGCCATACTCTGACTATCTGAACTGGTCACCTAATTCAGTCCTAAAAAATGGGCATAAACTGTATAATGATTTTGAATTGTCATTCATCTGTGTTCTCAAAAAACCCCCAAGAGCTAACTTTTCTTACCTTCTTTGTTGCTGAAGGGGGTATGGGGGACAAGAGGAGACAAAACACTAGAATAACACAATATCCTGTGTTTTAAATGTCTTCTTAATAATGGATGGTTAGGACACACTGTGGATAGAAAAATTATATAGCCTGAAATACCCTTGGAAAAACCATGACATGTTCTGGAAACAGGTCTCTTATTTTCTGGGCAAAATTTCTGACAGCTGTGTAAAACCACAACATATATAATAAAATATAATGTCAGAATGGAGAACATCCACTGAATTTCCTCTTCTGGATATGTTTTCAAACATAATATCTTCATTTACTTCGTGAAATGAAGACTGATTGAAAGTGCTTTTGGACTTGCATAAATGCAAGTGCTTCTGAGCAGTCTGGAGTAAAGATACTTCAGTAAAAATATTTACAAACAAAGCAAAATAAATTATTTCTCCTGAGTTGTTGCTACAGTTTTTTTCCAATCAACTACAACCTGGAAAGTCTGATTTTAGGTTTCTCCCTTTTTCCCTATACTTCTGTTCTTATTCCAAAACATTAACTATCCCCACACATGAAGAAGTCACCCATGCCACCTAAGCCTTTGCCTGAATCTGGTTTACAGGCATTGAACTAATAACAGCAATGAGGACAATGGTGTCTTAGATATGACAACCAACAGCCTAATTAGACTGAAAAATGTATTTAAATTTTTGGATAGAAATGAAGCATCACATTGATTTATTTTGCATTAGGACTAGACACTTAGGTATTTTCTCTTAATATATTTCATTAATTGACTGTGGGATATTTTAATATTAAAATGTGATACAACTGAATCAAACAATCATAGAATCACAGAATGGTTTGGATTGGAAGGACCTTAAAGTTCACCTAGTTTCAACTCCCCTGCGTGGGCAGGGACACCTTTGAGTAGATCAGGTTGCTCAAAACCCCGTCCAACCTGGCCTTGAACACTTCCAGGAAGGGGGCATCCACAACTTCTCTGGGCAACCTGTTCCAGTGTTTCACCACCCTCACAGTAAACAATTTCTTCCTTCTACCTAACCTAAATCTACCCTCTATCAGTTTAAAACCATTACCCCTTATCCTATCACTACACTCCCTGACAGAGAGTCCCTTCCCATCTTTCCTGTAGGTGCCCTTTAAGTACTGGAAGGCTGCTATAAGGTGTCTCCGGATCCTTCTCCAGGTTCAACAACTCATCTCTCTTAATCTGCTTTATAAGAAAGGTGTTCCAGCACCCTGATCATCTTCGTGGCCCTCCTCTGGACCTAGTCAAGCAGGTCCGTGTCCTTCTTATGCTGGGGGCCCCAGAGCCAAAAGCAGTACTCCAGGTGGGGTCTCACCAGAGCAGACTAGAGGAGGAGAATCACCTCCCTTGACCTGATGGCCACACTTCTCTGGATGCAGCCCAGGATATAGTTGGCTTTCTGGGCTGTTAGCTCATGCTGTTGGCTCAGTCAGTTTTCCATACCTCCAAGCCCTTCTCCACAGGGCTACTCTCAATCCATTCATCACCCAGCCTGTATTTGTGCTCGGGATTGCCCCGACCCATGTGCAGGACCTTGTACTTGGTCCTGTTGAACTTCATGAGGTTTGCACAGGCCCACCTCTTAAGCCTATTGATGTCCCTCTGGATGGCACCTCCTTTCCCTTCAGCATATCAACCACACCACACAGCTTGGTGTCATCAGCGAACTTGCTGAGGGTGCACTCAATCCCACTGTCCATGTCACTGACAAAGATGTTAAACAACACTGGCCCCAATGCTGACCCCTTAAGAATGCCACTTGGCACCACTTTATGCTTGGACATCAAGCCATTGATCACAACTCATTGAGTGTGACCATCCAGCCAATTCCTTGTCCACCAAGTGGCATATTCATCACACCCATGCTTCTCCAATTTAGAGACAAGGATATCATTGTGAGACAGGTTCATAAGCTTTGCACAAGTTGTTACAACCCGAACTGGGAGTCCAGAGAGTTGCAATGCTTCTGTGATCCCCTTGGAAAAATTAAGGTGAAACGACACCAAATGACTGGTTATAATGTTTTACTTGCTGTAGAAAACAATTCAAACTTGGAAAAGGATAATAACCAATATGATCTCTTATAAATCTATAAGGAAGGGAAGGGAAGGGAAGGGAAGGGAAGGGAAGGGAAGGGAAGGGAAGGGAAGGGAAGGGAAGGGAAGGGAAGGGAAGGGAAGGGAAGGGAAGGGAAGGGAAGGGAAGGGAAGGGAAGGGAAGGGAAGGGAAGGGAAGGGAAGGGAAGGGAAGGGAAGGGAAGGGAAGGGAAGGGAAGGGAAGGGAAGGGAAGGGAAGGGAAGGGAAGGGAAGGGAAGGGAAGGGAAGGGAAGGGAAGGGAAGGGAAGGGAAGGGAAGGGAAGGGAAGGGAAGGGAAGGGAAGGGAAGGGAAGGGAAGGGAAGGGAAGGGAAGAAGGGACAGTAAAAGAAATCTGGTCACCATCCCTGGATCCAGTGTTTTCTCAGCTCCGGTAATCTTGTGTGGTGGGTGCACTCACAACAAAGTTTCCTGTTGCCTTTTAAGTTCATCTTATCAGCTGATTAGCATACTAGACAAAGAGAGGCAGGTATCACACAAAATCATTTCCATAAGAGACAAGGTTAAAGGGGGAGCGTGGGTTCTGTGCATGCATTGAGTGGGAATAGTGTGCACTGTCCAATTGAGTCAGTGGTCGTGCTCATCCTGTTCACCTTTGTTTTTTCCTCAGTTCCCATATTTTTGCTGTCTTCATGCTTCTTAAGCAATCATCTGGCTTCTGGGGCAGAAATGACCACCTCTTATCAGTTCTTATCACCTTTTCAATGGTGAAGTCACAAAGTTGTTAGCAAGGTATACATGGTGTCTGGCTTACACAATGGAGCCAGTGATTAACAGTCCTTGTGCTTGATAAGAAACATTTGGTTTCAGTCAGTCCATGTTTCCTCCCTTGGAAGCTTACCTAAGGAGTTTGTCAATTCAACTGCAAGGGAGTGAGGGGGTACATCCTTCAATACACTCCCACTTCCTTGGATTACATTCCTTAGACTAATCACAAAGGCCACAGTTTGTCCTTGAGGCATTATTTCCCTCAGTTCCTTACACAAATCCAGGTAGACGATGTCAGTTATCTCATAAATGTAACAGGTTCTGCTCACAAATTTATTCTACTGAAATTATTTTAGCTTTTTCAACTCTTTGTCAGAAAGAACAAGATGAACAGAATTTGATTGAAGTGCCATTTCAACCCTTCCTCAGTGAAAGCCTTCCTGTAGTAAAACTCATATTTTCAGTTTGTCTTGCTGCAGATTTTGAACCTTCTGTTAGTTTTTGTTCAAATTCTGATTTATATGCTCAGATACCCATCTGAAGCTTAGCTGGTTTACATATTTACTCCTGTTCAAATAAAACTTGGCACTCCTCAAATTTCCTTCTTGTGGTGTGAATTATTATTACAAAACAATTAATTCTTAAAACCCTGATTAAGATTTTTTTTTGCCTGAACATGTCTTTTCCCCTTCCCCTTCCCCTTCCCCTTCCTTTCTCAAAGATGCTTTTACTTCAATCTGGAATAACTGAGTCCCAGAGCTTTAAGACACCTGACTCTGAAGGTAATTGTACATAAGTCCTCAATTCCTCAGGTGGCCTGAAAACAAATGTATTTTCAGTTTAGAAATCTTCACAGCAGTTTATGAGGAAAGCTGAGAAACATGATAAATCTGCCAGAGACAACTCGTAGAGGCGGAGGTTGATCTGCATGGAGTAGCCACCTCTGTACGATAAACTTACGCAGGACTCCTCCAAGAATGTCTGTTGGGAACAGTCTTCAGGTTGTGCCAACTCACAAACAGTGACTGACAATTTTCTGAGGAGTACTAGTCAGCACATCTTAAACCATAACTGAGACAGTTTTAGAAATTTAATATCACAGACAACAAAGTTCCTCTGTTCAGGAGCACTCCCTGACACCATTTTATTTAGTAGGATACATATGGCTTTTGAGTTCAGTGCAACAGTGTCACAGGAAACCCCTAGCCCTTGTCTGAAAGGTACCTGAGCATTCTGGTGTCTATCCCTGAACAGTTAAAATACATTATCTCTGGGTTTACTTAATAATCACTTTAAGAATACAGAAAACAAATAGAATTTGCTACACAATCTACACTTCAGAAAATCAGGATAAATCAGGCTATAATTTCTATGTGGGTATCCAGGATGTAGGCAGATTTCTGAAGTATTTGAAAGTAACAGAAAAACAAACTATAATGTAAATACATTTTTTTGAGGAACTCTGTCTTTATATACACTGTCAGCATTTTCTCAGTCATCTGACTTCTCTTTTATTAATAAACAGTTCTGTTCACCTTTAACTGTATAGTAAATTTGTCAAACGTTTCAGCAAAATTTTTTATTTCTCCTTTGTAGGCTTTAATTAATGTGTGAGTTGATATTAATACCCTGTTTGAGTGTCCGTGTTCTCCAAAGTATAATTGAGAAATTTGTTTAGAGCACATATAACGTAATTTTGACCAATCTGGTGGAGAATACATAGCAAGCTATTGAATTAAAAGTATACATTGCCTTGTATACAGTTATTATATATTGTTTCTTTTGAAAATGAACCTAGGAGGCAAGAGTAACTCTCTAAAAAATATCCCCAAACCAAACCTACATTGATAGTCTTGTTTTCTATCTTTTCAATGCATATTGTGTTTAATAATAGTAGATAATAGTAAAGGTACAGACAGTGGCAATTACTACCCCACTCATATTCTGATTCCTAACAGGAATCAGTTGGGAAATCAGTGATTCCAATAGTTTTTCAGGTCGATGGATGAAGTTAGGGAATGAGGCTTAGGCTCATCATTATTCATGATAATTTCAGCCTCATTTTACACAGAGTTCCTAAACAGTGTTTGCAGTTCAGGAAAGCTACCCCCACTAGTCAATAAGAATTCTGCAGATTGTTTTGACTATCACATCCAATCATGACTTTCCTGGAAACAGTTTCAGCTTCAAACATTCTTTATGTTTCAATCTAAAATGATTATAAAATACAAAGTTTTTTTACTGTGAAATCTATTTTTAATCTTTTAACAGGCATAATTTGGATTCACCTATAAAAATATTCTGTCTTCCATTTGTCAAAGGAGAAATGATATGTAGTTGAGAAGAGAAGAAAAGGTGGGGAAAAGTGTGTACATAGCATTTACGCTGAGATGGTGCCTGAGTGGGACATACTAACATGACATTTAGCTTGAACATCTTGAAGAATCAAACAATCAATCTTAGCTTGAACAGTAAGATTCTATGAATTTTTTAATCCAGGTGTAGATCTAATTTTCTGTCTTTTGTCATTGTAGCTTTGCCTTCACCACAAAAAAAAAAAACAATGCTATAATATCATCCTCCAAAGATATAATGAAAAATTCTGGACTTAAGCTTGATGACAATAATGTCTGAAGTTATTCCATTATGGGAGAAACATTCACAGCTATGGACCATTTCCTGAAATGATTCTTCCTACACTTCTGAGTCACACTGTTACAGCTGACATTTGCATTATTTCTCTAAGAATAAATCTATGGCAGAAACAAGAGATAAGCAGAGCTATTTCTGCTGATTAAAACAAGTTTGAGTAAATAAGGGTCAAAAGTGAGATTCTGCAGAACTTGGAGATTACAGTTATAAGACTCATTCACAAACAATTTCTGTTTTTTTGTGGATGCATCCTAAGTTTCATATACACAGAATGTTAAAGACAAGCTATTTTCTCATCACAGAGTTAATAGCGTGTCAGATATTATATTTGGAATTTGAGCAGTAAAATGATTTTCCTGATCATGTGATTATCTTTCTGATTACTGACTGATGGCTGAAACTTCAAAAGAAGAGGAAGACCTCTAAGAACAGGAATAAAAATATATTCTAACTAGAAACGAGAATCCATGTAATAATAGTCATGGATAATTTCATTCTGATACGAATTATTCAGACTTTCAGTATTTGTGGATAGTTCGTGAATATACTAGTCATTGCTCAATTATTCTTAAACAGTCACAAATTCTAGAGAATAAAATTCAAGTTCATTAGTGTCTGGAAATGTCTTATTGCCTGAAAAATTCTCGTGAAGCTTTAGCCTGGGCTGTGGTTTAACTCATTGTGAGGTGGGGAACCAATCACTGAAGAAATGTGCTGATAATTTATACTACTTTGATTCTCAAAGTACCTCTCATGTCTTTCACTCAAACAAAAAAAACCCCATAAGTTACTTAAAAGCTGCTTTAAAAAAAGAAAAAAAAAGTTAAAAGGACTTAAAGGCTAGACCTAAATAAAAATGTAGGTCTGAAAATAAACAGACAAACAAAGTGTCTAAGCACATGTATGATCCAAAAGTTCTCAAAGACTGAGGCTCAGGGTGTATAAATTCAGTAGTGGTCTTTATTCCCTTTTAGAATGGGTACCATTGCACTCAGTGAGAAGTCAGGAGGTGAAACAAAGAGCTTCACTCAACAGCCAGAATTGAGTATGACTGTTAAGCAGGTATTCTTTTTCACAGTGCTGGGCAGCACTGGGGATCACTCCACCACAAGTGCCGTACTTACTAGCAAAACAGTCTGACTAATATACACAGAAATCATATATATGCATTAGATTTCTTAGAAAAGGCAGTCTTATTCTAATGAGTTCTTAAAATTCATTTACATAGTTTGAGCATGTGTAGTAAAAATAGAGTGAGGGTCTTCTCCCCTCCTTAGGGGTCCACACAGCCTTTCTCACACTCTCCATTAGTGAACTTTAGGTTTCTAGTGTCCATATATGGTCATAGAGTTACTTCATCCATCCTTCAGCTTCTGTTTGTTCCAATTTTCAGTCACTTATCTTGACACTGACGTCTTCTTAGGCACTTGTTTTCTTTAGGTTCCCGCTATTAGGGATGTACTCAGGGAGTTTTTCAGACTGTCCAAGGTCTGTCTTATCTTTACTAGGCAAGAAGTTAAAGGTTTTAAAACATCTTATAAGTGGGTAACTGGGTAACGACTAGAGAGGGTAGTTAGGAAAAAGTATAAATGAAATTACATACATTACAGTAAAATACAGGAAACAATACAGGAAAAAAATAAAAGCTAGTAAAACATAAGTGATGTCTAACATTAAAACTAAATGTCTTATTTTACAGGTCCCTGTACATTAACAATTTCAAGTATACTTGTAGCAGCTTCCCTTCAGAGACTCAGTAAGTCTTTGGAGGTGACATACTTTTCAGTGTGGGTCTCTGCTCCTGACAGGGCCTGTGCAGGGTACAGAAAATAAGTAGGGTGACGTTCTGGCTCCCTGACAGGTCCAGACCAATATGCTGTTATAAGAACATGGCATATTCACTGAATCAGGCCTCCTTCAAAAAAATGGTGAGCTAATTTTTTTAATACAGCTAACAGCGGAAGTTCTACTTACATTTTATGTAATGGTCTCTTACACAACAGGAGTCTAGAGCACTTTCACCATTTGTTGATTCAGCACAACTGTTTTATTGTGATTTTCCCTTTTACTGAACATAATCTAACAATCACATTTGACAAAAATATTAAACATTCAAACTGTGCATCAACTACTTAGGTCTTTGTGGAGAAGTTTAATAGCAAGTAACCACTTCAACAAGACAATAATTTGGAAGTAACTGACCTTGACACTTGTTCTATGTGTAGTCTAACAGTGAAAGGTTATGGGTATGTGTAACATAGCAGAACAGTTATGGGTTTGTGTAACATTAGATTTATTCTCAAGCTGCTTCAAAGTGAGACAGAGAAATATGATTCATCCTCTTAGTTCTGTCCTGGAGGAGACAGGATATACAAGTACATAAATGTTTGCTTCAAAATCATTAGCCTTATAGGCCAATAGTGGTATGTTGGTTATACAGTGGTTATGCAGTGTGGATACACACAGAAGCCTGTAGGCTATAACTGCACAGTGCTCCAGTGTACTCTAGATCCATACCCAAGTTAGCTCTCACTGAGAGGTTTTCCTGGAATCAGCTATACCTATTCAAGATGGTCAACAACTTAGTGCTAACCAACAGTGACTATAACAGCTAGCTCCTGAGAGAAGGTCACTATTTTCCTGTCAAGATAAATTGTAAATTTTGCCTACTAACCTGAGGAAAGTGCTAAAGCCATTTGCATTATAATATATTGTAATAAAACATGGTGCTGCAAAAACAGATGGTGCTACCCTTATAAGTCTCTTAACCCTTATAAAATAAAATGTCTTGGAAGGTATACT
The DNA here is from genome assembly GCF_031877795.1 of Strix aluco. Lineage (NCBI taxonomy): Eukaryota > Metazoa > Chordata > Aves > Strigiformes > Strigidae > Strix > Strix aluco. The sequence goes on along the minus strand of NC_133932.1, from coordinate 101,960,788 downwards.
GCTGAGGTGTCTTCCCCTGAGCAAGGTAGTGTGGGAACAGAGCTACATGTATAAGAGCTAAGAAGCAGGAACACAGCCAGAAATGTGTGCACAACTGACTCATTTCTATGATGAAAAGTCTAATAATCTGGTGTCTCTTAAAAAAAGTCCCTGGGTGTACTGCCCATCTGTTTTACTTGTGTGCACTTAATGATGAGAGAATTGTCCTATTCAGTCTCACTATTGCTGTTGGGGTGATATTCAGACTCTTTTGAAACCCATTGGTTTACTCAGTAAGGGGAGAACTTCAACAGCGACTTGATGCAAGGGAAGCCCACTAGTGATCAGAGCCTGAATGCTCATTGCCTCAGAGACCACTGAAAACAATGGGACTTTTAGGGTCTAGCTGTCCAGGTTGAAAATAACAGCCAGATGCCATTGTGCAAAAAATCTGATGAATCAGCTTTATCATACATGCACAGGGAACTCTGCATAGCATAGGCTTGGGCTCATTGTGCATAGAGGCATAAAGCCACTTTACTTGCTTCCCAGGGAAAGTCAGTACTGCAGGCAGAGTTATTTCCTAACTGTATAGTGTAACTGTATACCCTGTAATATCATATTTCCATTGCTAGTAACAGACCATAAGCTCTGTACTGAGTTTGCATGGCCTCAGGGCTTACATTTGTCAGGTTTGCTCTGCCTAAACTTGTCTTGGCCTGTCTGCAGCTTTGTTTCATTTGGTTTATCTGAAACACCAATTTCTCTCATAGACCAGATATCTATGGTTAATTTATTTTACTTTTGTTGTCTTTGAATATATATATGCTTTATATATATATATATAGCTGTTATTAGTTCTTCTATGCAGAATGAGAGGCTTATGACTAACATAATAATGTAGAGCAGAGGAATAGAGGCTTGGTACAATACTGTCCTTGAGAGGTGGGAACTCAGGATGAGTTAGTTGGAGGGGAGTACAGGAATGGGACTGTAAGGGATGAGGCACAGGCTGGAGTTGGAGACTCCACAACTACAAACAGCTCAGTAATAGTTACAGAAAAACAGACTGGAGCAAAACTGATGTTGGCAGCAAAAAGAGAACAAAGACACGCTTTTTTATATGACATACTAAAAGGATCATATATAATAATTTTTGATACAACATGGAACTGTAAACCATTGAAGAAACAGAAAAAGTGTAAAAGTGAGTCAGCAAACACATAAAAAGGACCACAACAGGGCTTTAGAGTGAGGAAGAAGAAACCATCAACATGTGCATCACATTCCTCACAACAAAGGACTCCGGCTGCTGATGACTCACCATAGCATCCCCACCATCACTATCATTATGAAACCACCAAGGAGCAGGGAGAGGGTGAGCATGACACCAGGAAAAAAAGTAGAAAGTAAAGAGGGTATGAACAATAATTTTAACTACCTTACTGTTCACTTTTTCTTTTCTCTGTAATAATGAGGTCTAGACTAATAATGATTTTTGAATTAGACTGTTAAGATTTCAATTATATCAACAATAAATTCCTGGCTTTATTTGCAAGATGTGTTTCCTTTTTGCCCGTTCACAAGATTTTGAGCATAACAAGAAGACATAAGAAAACAGTCTGTTCAGATTGACTAGTATCTACCTCAGAGGTCTCAAAGTATTCAATAAAATCTAGTGGATTAAATAATAATAATGTTATTAACCTTTAAAAGAGGTGATATTACTGTTTAAATAATAGAAAGATAGATAAAGCTGTGTTAGTAATTACCATAGTATATTTCCCATGAAATAAAATTTAATAAAACATGGGCCCTGACCCTACTCATACTGTTTTGTAATAATTAAGTTGCCACCACACTTACTGCTTTTAATAATATTTTATGAACCTTAATATCTATCTAGAAATCAAATATTTTCTTCTCTCAAGGAATAAAAGTAAAATTACTTGGTTTTCTGTTTTAAGCCTTATAGTGTACTTAATGAAGTTCAGAATCCAAGAGATTTGCTAAAAATAAATTGCCTAAATTAAAAAAAAAATCACATTGTACTATATGTAAAATCTTGTGTGCTTTAAAATATTTCTTTTCTACATAATGAAGTACATGTACAGAATGTGGAAACCTTGTGCTGAAACAAATATTACATGTGCCCATAAATTAATGTGTCCCCTTAGGAAAATGAAATTTCACAATGTAATTACCCCATTTCTTCACTGAAGACATAAAGGAATTTATGGAACTAATTACCCTGATAATGGAGAAGGATTTTTTTTTCTCTTTCATTGCAATCCCACCTAGAAGAACGATATAAGAAGATGTAATTCATTGAACTCCACAGTGCCTCTGCTGTTATATATTTATTAGAGGACACTGAGGCATTTTAATAGTTTTGTGTCAAACTTAAACATAAACTTCCCATATAGCAATAAATATAACCTTCCAGTATAATACTGGAGGTGTTGGAATGACATTATCTTTCTGCTTTAGTTTTCTTCTGTTACTTTTCCAGGTAAAAGTACTATTAAATAAAAAAACCCACCCATGTTTAAATTACTATTTTTCCAAGATTTCTATTCCACAACTGTTTGTAACACACTGTATGAAGTGCCACATTTAATCGTATTCTTCAGCATAAGAAAGCTTTCTTTGAAGATTTTTATGGTTATCCTCAGGACTATTTTTAAAAGCAGAAGTTTTTATATGTAAACATTGAAAAATGGATTTTTTCCATAATAATAATTAGTGAACACCTTTCCCTTTGTGATCTCAAATTTCTTTGCAAATTGGAACAATGTTAGTTGTCTAGAGGCAATATTCTCTCTTTAATACTTTAAAGTACATATCAGGTGGCTAACTAGACAAGAGACACAATTGTAAATTTAAGAAATGTCATGCCCAAGAAATCTTGTCAATTATAATAAACAAAACAAACTAAAGAATAATAAAAAATTAAAGAAAGGCATTAAATAAAAGTTTAGAAGTGCTATCCCTCCCCTGAAAAATTCCCAAAGCAATATTTGGAGTATAAAGAGTAGGGGAATGTCTCTTTTGTGTCTATGTGTGTGATTTTGTTTTTTTTTTTTTAAATAAATGCAGTTTGCAAACTACAACAAGAGTATGAAAGCTAGTAAAGTACCCCACATCAATAAAAAAAAAAAATAAATTACGGTGATTTTTTTCCCTAAAATGAAACCTTAAAATTACCAACAGCCAGCAAATTTAAGAAATTAAGTTCTGTTGATGTTTCCTAAAAATTTAACACTGTTTGAAATATCAGTGGATAAAAAATCATAACCTGTGAGAGCATTCATAAGCCACTGGACCCTGAAGATCTTGTGGAAAACTGTAGTGTTTACTGTGCAAACTCTTGTGTTGTCTTTGATATCAGTCTTGACCAGGATGATTGTGTTATTGTGTGGCTCTCAAAATTATAATCTGCTTTGTACCACCAACAAAATAGTTGGCACCAGATTTACATGTATAATACGTGTAAATACAGCATTTTTCCCTCATAGATATACTAAGTGATATAGTTGTGTCCAAAGGTGAACATAGGGTCTAAGAAGTGTTTCAGAACTCCTTAACCCCTTATATAGATCTGTAAGAGGACAACAACCTGTCACCTTAAGAAAATTAATTAAAACAAAAAAGAATTTTCTATATATGCAATAATGCCAACATTACTCTCATTGCCCATGGCCTACCAATTATATAACTCCCATCACTATTATCAATAAATAGAATTAAAATTTCTACCTCATTGAATGCTATTTGTCAAAGTTAACAAGAAAAAAAAAAATGCATTCACTCATTTGTGACACCATGACTCACTCACCATACTTCACTCCACCTACATTGACAGCCCATGAAAACTAAAGATACAGGAAGCTTTATAATGATTGCAGCTTGCGGGATAAAGGACACACAAATTCTATTTCAGATGCAAAGTTAATTAAATTAATAAAACACATCCGGAGGCAAACTAGTAAGGTAGATTCTGTCAATTATTGAAATATTTTTAAAAGCTCAATCTTATATTGATACTTTTCCTACCTCTAACAGTTAGGTTTTCTGAGATGTGAAAGCAGAAGTCCAAATTCATGAGATTTTTCTTTTTCAGTAAATACTTATATGTATTGTTGGAGTGAATATGCAGTTAGGAACAACTCTGATTTACTTCTATAAAGAGACAGATTTTCACAGACTTTATATGTTGGGGTTTTTTAACAGCTTTAGGACTCAGGCAAAATACCAAGGACTTTTGCAGACGTTTGGCATTATTAAGAGTTGCATGGTTTCAGCTTGAAGGCTAGTTTGTGCAGTCTATCCTTTTGTGATTGAATATAACCAATTCACACCAGCTACAGTTCTGTGTGCAATACCCCTTTTAATGCATATACCTCTGTGAGATATGTACAGTAAAAGTACATTTCTGTAGGGCAACTATGAATATGACAGGTGGCTTCATGATTTGATTTGGCCAGAGTTCATGAAGATTGCCTTAGTGAAGGATGGACTGATTTGTACAAATACAAGCTGCTAAAGAGGCAATTAGCATAACATAAAATGCAGACCTTTAAATTGTTGGAAAGGTCTATCACTTTCTTTGTTAAGGGCTGTGCTGAAGATTGAAAGCATGTGGAAGTGTATGTGGACTTTTGGTCCAGCTGAATGCCCAGCTACATCCCAACTACTTACTAGGGTGTATGTCAGCTATAATGCAGTTGCATTCACATTTCTGTGTTATTCCCTCTTTTTAAAGAAAGAAAATCTAGTCATAGACAAGGCAAAAGTCATGGTGCTTCTGAATAGCAATGAAACTGCATGATTATTAAATGAGGATCCTGTCAAACTTCAGAAGGAAAGCATAAAAATAGCATCAATGAACACAGCAGAAAATGGCTATGGACCAGCCTTTTCATCAATTACATATATGTTAAAAAATAAATCCATGTATCTTCTTTCCTGCACTTTTGTGTC